>NC_081181.1:9968918-10176071 GCF_029867415.1 Vicia villosa
AATGATGTAGAGTTACTTAGAAGAAGAGAGGAGATGTTTTTTTGTGTTCCTGTTTAGAGAAATACTTGCATAAATACGAACCTAAATCCATATTTTTAGGCACAACCAATGAAAATAGAGAAAACATAAATTTATTTAAATTTTAATTTCGTTTTTAATTGACATTATGAGGGTGGTTGAGATAAAAGAGGAGAAGGACAATTTAATTTTTAATTTTTAATTAATAAAAAAATGTGATTGGTTGTGTGCAAGTACATGTGTTATGGTTGTGTTCATGTAAGTATTTTCCTCCTGTTTATACCCTTTACTCCACATTTTATCTCATTACTTTTTTATTTTTATATTATATTTATTAAAATCAATAACAATACAATATTATTTAAAGTTAGTTATTTTAAAATTAAGTGTTTCTTTTATTGCAAAAGTAGTGTCAATATGTGTGTAGTTGTTTTTTTTAAGTGTACATTCAATTTTTTAACAAAATAAATTTTATTATTCCATGTATAAAATAATATATGTATATTTTATGAAAAATAAGCAGTTAAAATAATTAATTATTAATTTAATTTGAATGAAAATATTATTTAATATAAGAATATTATAGGTTTTTTTTTTTTAAAACAAGCAACACTTAGTTCAATCTTAATTTGTTGATTATTTATAAACATGCTTGGTAGTTAATAAAAAAAGGAGTCCATGAGTTGAACAAAAAAAATAGGATTTGACTGTTTGCATGTTAGAATTTTTTTTTCACTAATCAATTCCAACTGATTATTCCTTTAATCTCTCCCTAATTCATGGCCACCAGTTGCTCAAATTTTGACAGGTTCTATGCTCTCAAACTATACCCTCAAATTTTATTTTTGTAATTTATTTATTACGTATTTGTAGCACATTAGGGTTTTAGTTTTTAACCTAGGTATATTTCAAGATGGCTTCAAATTTCAAACTTACCATGAAACTTCTCATAGACACCAAAAACAAACAAGTTTTGTTTGCTGAAGCATCAAAACCTGTAGTAGACCTTCTTTTTTCCCTTCTATCCTTGAAATTGGGTACCGTAGTAAACCTCCTAGACAATAGTACCAACTGTACCTTAAATAATGTGTATCGAAGTGTCGAAAATCTCGACGAAAAATTCATGCTTCCACAACAAAATAAGGACCTTCTCTTAAATCCAATCTCTTCAAATGAATTCTATATGCTTTATCTTGCAATCTACACCAATGGCAAACTTTCAACTAAAAATGAATTTGTGAAAGATGATGTAACGTTTTTGGTGATGGATGATTTGGTTATTCAGCCCTTAGTTTCATCTATTTCAATGATTCTCTTACTTCAACGCTTCAATATCAAAGAGGTTGATGTCTTGCAAGAGAAGGTTGTGGAATTGGGGATGAAAGAGGTAATTAATTAGTATTTTCATTTATATTTTTTATGAAGTATTTATTTTGTTACATTGACATGAATTTTATATTTTTGTAATAGGGTATCAAGTTGCTTAAAGCTTCCCTGGTATCGAAATCGAATATGGTCTTGACTGATGTATTCTTAAGAGATATTGATATATGACCAATGATGTGGCAGCTCAATTTTTTACATGCACAATGTTAAGATGATTAGTATTTTATAGAGGTACTTAATTTGTTTGTGATGATTTATGTTCTATTGTTAGGGATTTATTTTGAGAAGATGTCGATATATGTTTCCTTCAACAATCCAAAACAACATCATAATTATTCTCATATAACAACAAGTACACCATAGTACACATAGCAATAGGATATTATCAATAGATTTTTACCCATTCATCATTAGTCAAATATTTCATAAAATCGATTAAATTACATTTTAACCATATAGTTCCAAACAGTAGCTGACAATAGTCAAACAACCAATTTGGGAAATCAACAATTATAACTTTCGTATAAACAACTCTCATATAAACAACTGAGGCATCTACAACAATTAATGAATTATTAAATAATTCAATGTTAATACAGTTGTGTTACGGCGAGTGGTGAGGATGATGGATCTATGGTGGAATGTGACTATCTCCTCTTCCTCCAAGCTCGTGGCAAGGTGCAATTTTCTCGATGTCGGGTACATGTCGTGGATCTAAGGTCCGCTTTGTGTGGGAAGAGGGTATCAAAAGGGACTGGTTATGGTTCAACTTCCTGGCCATTGCCCGAGGCCTTTTTGCGACTAAAATAATCTCATGGAGAAGTGTGTTGCAAGTTTTCTTTGCTTCTAAGTACTCTTTCCGCTAACAAGTGTGAATCTTTTATTGCACCAAGTTATAGATATTTGGAAGTTTTAAACATTAATATTTCTTTTGTGAATGATCCGTGGCTCTTGTACCCCTATTTGTAAATTATCAAATAAAGAAATCTAATAGCAACAACAAATTTCTCAAAATTAAAAATCTTTTTAGCCAATTGTATTTAAATATTGAAACATTTCACTCTTTTTAATTGAATTTATGCACATTCAGCGTGTGTAATTAAAAAAATAAATTATTTAATTGAAATAATAAAAATCACATTGTTTAGTAAATATCAATCAATTTAAAACAATTTGCTTTTACAATGGTTGAAAAACTCAACACCCTCTTTTTCAACTCCCAACACTCCACATCATTTTCTCTTTCTTCCACCTAATAACTTAACACCCATTCAACTTTTACCCTCTCCAATGGTTTTTCATTCAACACCCTACCCCACCACTTTTTATTTTCATATTCTTATTTAAATTTTATTTTTATTTTTATGATTACATAAAATTACAATTATCGATTAAAATTAAATTAAAATAATAAATACTTAATAATTTATTTTTTAATTTTTTGTAATAAAAACAAAATTTATTTAAATAATTGGATACGATACAAATCATCTTAAATTAATTTAAAATACAACACACAATTAACGTAATTAGTACGTTTCAAATAATTTAAAATGCAATACAACACACAAGTAACGTAATTAGTACGATACAAATAATTTAAAATGCAATACAACACACAAATAATTCAATCACGGAACATTCCAAACTTTGTCCATATGTGCTTCACTAGATCAGCTTGCAATTCTTGATGAACATTTGGATCACGGAACTCTGATCTAGCACGCACATGATTTGCAAAAGCGGGTAACACCTCGGTCGAGTATGGTTGTGGTGCACTAGATCCACTTTCCTCAGATTGCTCAAAATCGGTCCAACGTTGAGAATATGAATCTCGTTCATCCTCAACAATCATATTATGTAATATGATGCATGACCTCATGATGATACCCAAATCAGCTATGTCCCACAAGCGAGCTGGTTCACGGATGATTTTAAATCGAGCTTGGAGCACTCCAAATGCACGTTCGATGTCCTTCCGACATCCCTCCTGAAATTTTGCAAATAATTTATCGGGTTCACTTTGAGGAAGTCTAATCGATTTGACGAAAGTTGGATAAGAAGGGTAGATACCATCAGCTAGATAGTATGCCATATTATATGGACGTTGATTCACAAAGAAATTCACACTTGGAGCCTTTCCCTGTTCCACGTCATCAAACACTGGTGACCGGTCTAGAACGTTTATATCGTTCAACGTTCCCGGACATCCAAAAAAGGCATGCCAGATCCATAGGTCATGAGATGCAACTGCTTCAAGAATAACTGTGGTGGTTCCCTTATCCCCTCTAGTAAACTGTCCTTCCCATGCTTTAGGACAATTTTTCCACTCCCAGTGCATGCAGTCAATACTCCCAATCATCCCTGGGAACCCCCGCATTTCACTAACATGCAGTATTCTTTGCAGGTCATCTTGGGTTGGTGCTCTCAGATACACTTGCTCGTACAAGCGTATGATTCCTTTACAGAATCTACGTAAGCACTCCAATGCTGTAGTACCTACTATTTTGATGTACTCATCGACCGCATCTGCTGCAACACCATATGCTAACATTCGCATTGCTGTGGTACATTTTGCTAAGGGTGATATACCTTCTTTATTGGCTGCATCAACTCGCTGGGTGAAGTAGTTATCACTACTTGAAAGGTCCCCAACGATTCGAAGGAAAACATTTTTTTTCATCCGGTACCGACGACGAAACATTGCATCGCCATATGTAGGCTCATTGGCAAAGTAGTCGTCAATTAGTCTTTGGTTTGCCGCTGCATGATCTCTATTGAGATATTTTCTACTACGAGGTGCATTATCTTCCGATATTTTGTTTCTACGCTCTCTAAATCGATTGACTATATAATTTTCTTCAATTTCACGATTTTGATTGTAGGCTGCGATATCAAAATGATATTGTGATGGATCCATTTTTTTGTGATATTGGAGGTAGATTGGATGGGATTTGGGATATTGGTACATAAATGGATGTATGAGTCCCTATATATAAATGGATGTGGGTGGTGGACCACTGACGGATTTGAAATAATTTATTGTATAAAGTTAATTATCAGATAAGGAATATATTGGATGTGGGTGGTGGACCACTGACGGATTTGAAATAATTTATTGTATAGAGTTAATTATCAGATAAGGAATATATTGGATGTGGGTGGTGGACCACTGACGGATTTGAAATAATTTATTGTATAGAGTTAATTATCAGATAAGGAATATATTGGATGTGGGTGGTGGACCACTGACGGATTTGAAATAATTTATTGTATAGAGTTAATTATCAGATAAGGAATATATTGGATGTGGGTGGTGGACCACTGACGGATTTGAAATAATTTATTATATAGAGTTAATTATCAGATAAGGAATATATTGGATGTGGGTGGTGGACCACTGACGGATTTGAAATAATTTATTGTATAGAGTTAATTATCAGATAAGGAATATATTCGAATAGATTCGACAATAATTAAAGCAAACACTACACTGGCATATTGAAACAACAATAATTAAAGCAAACACTACACTGACATATTGAAACAACAATAATTAAAGCAAACACTACACTGACATATTGAAACAACAATAATTAAAGCAAACACTACACTGACATATTGAAACAACAATAATTAAAGCAAACACTACACTGACAAATACTTCATTGAAATTAATTATCAAACAGTTCTGCCTCCAACTTTTTCAACAGCTGGTTCTTCCGGTCATCTAGATGCTCTTCGGAAGTTAGCTTTAGATACATCTTCATTTTCTTGGTTTTAGTCTTTTCCAAGGCTATATTGTTAGCCTGCTGTTGCATCAAGGCTATGTTGTCCAATCGTTCAAGCTCTTTCGTCTTGAATTCTTTGTATTCAGCCCATTCTTTGTCCACCACCTCCGAGGCATATTCCTTGCTTTTCTTTTTACCCTTTTTTTTAGCTGCCTCCCTTCCTATAGGACGAGCACTGGATTCTACAGTGTTTGAGCCACATGCATCACTCTCGCGAGATCTCTTAGATCCACTACTTCCTGAGCCAATATTTCCTCCTACTTGACTAACATAACGTGGTTGATCACGGAGAGCGTGCCATTCTTCCATTAAAGTGAATCTAACATTCTTCCCACATGCATATAATTCCTGCGCTTTTGCCAAAACATCATTCTCCGACCAACCACTTCCTTGCATACGCTTAGCGCCATCATAAGCGCCAATCCATTTACCCAACACTTTGTTCATATAATTAAAACGGTTTCGGCATGCAGGTCCATCACGCGGAGGATCGAATGAGCAATGCTCATTACAATACTCAGCAATTTTACCCCAATATGTTTCACCTTTCTGGTTTCTCCCGACAACACTGCTTGTTCCAAATTTAATCCACCCACTAATTAGCACCAAATTTTGTTCAGTGTTCCATGCTGGTTGCTGAGTTTTCCTACTCTTAGGAGTTGAATCCTCTGAATTTGGAGCGACTTCATTAGAAACTATCATGTCACCAATAGTTAGTTGTGTTGAAAACTCGGGAAATTCAGGTACACCACCACTTGGAAAATTTGCATTCGCCATTGTCACATAACCATTAAACGGGGGTGTTTGAGATGGATTTCTCGGCATAGATCCATAATATGGTTGAAAGTTTGGAACAGAGGATGACTGGTTGAAATTTGGTGGAAAACCAAAACTAGGTATGTTTTGAGGATGTTGGTTGGAAAATTGATTTGGATTTTGATAATAGTTGGGATTTTGATAATTGTTGGGATTTTGAAAATTGTTGGGATTTTGGTTAAATGGAAAATTAGCAGAATTTTGAGTGTTAAAATGATTATTGGGATCCATTTCACTAAAAAAAGACACTTAACTTAAAAAAAAAACACTAATAGAAAGATAATAATAGAGAAAGATAGTGAAAAACTTGGTTTTTTTTTCTGTGTCCAAATCAAATGAACCAAGTCTCTATTTATAGAGAAAAAAAATCATGAATTTTAGTATAAAAAAAAAAAAAAAAATTAATTTGCAGCGAAATAATTGAGTTCAAAGTATTAAATGGATAAAAATCTGGCCAGCCAATCAGAAACAGCCACGTGGCTGCACTTATCTCCTTTTCCATTCTCTCTCCGCGTGCAAACTCTCCCACTCTCACTCCCAGCGCGTGGCCCACACGCGCCTGCGTTGCACCACTCACACGCTGCCACGTCAGCTTCTGGGACAGATTAATTGGTGTTGAGTTTTCTCAACACCTCTCTCCTCCAACACACACTCAACACCACATTCAACTCCCCATTGCACATCTTTTCCCCATGTTGACTTTAATTAAACTGCCCATTGCACTTGGTCTAACTAGTATGATCGTAATTAATAAGTTAGGGTGTCAGATTGGTAAAATAAAAATGAAATAAAAATTCAAATAAATAAAAAAAATCTAATCTTATTTTATAAATTCCAAATTAAACCACATCAATAAAAAAAATTGATTTTTTTGGTTTAATAAGAATGATTTTAGAAAATTAAATAAATTTATAATAAAAATAATTTAATTGATATGTGATAATGTAAAAATATTTAGTATGTCATGAATAATTATTAAATTTTTATAAGTATTCGACTTTTCTTTATCTAAAATACCCACGTGTAAAATTTTTAACAATAACAAAGCATATCAATTAATCTAATAAACTTTAAATACATATTTTTAATGAACAATATCCTACATCATCAAAAGTGAGTTACGATTAAAAAACCTAATATATAATCCCAAAGATACTATAGTAAAATCATATGATTATTGTGATATAATTATTGTTATTATTATTATAGGAATTAAAAGAAATAATAAATTATATAATTTTTCATAATATAATATGATAGATTTTAAAACATATAATATATATACATCCAATCTGATAATGATCAGATTTTATTTATTTTTAATAAAAAGAAATATGATTTAGTTAGTTTTATTAGATTGATTTAATTTTTCTTAGTGGTATTTGATTGGTTTAGTTAGATTCTAATTGGAAAATATATAATAACAGTAACAGCTTTTCCTATCTTCAAGCATCATCAGCTTATATTTAAACCAAACTAGTCTCCACTGATTTTAACCTAAAAAATTCACAATGACTTCTTCTCCAACCTCCAGATTTAGCCTAAGGCTTCTCATAGACACAGAAACTGAGAAAGTGATCTTCGCCGAAGCTTCAAAACCTGTTGTAGATTTCATTTTCTACATGCTATGCTTGCCTATAGGTAGTGTTGCAAAGCTTCTGGGCAACGACATGGCGGGTAGTATAGGAAACCTGTATCAAAGTGTGCAAGACCTCAATGAATATTACATGCATTCTGAACAATATAAAGATTTTCTCTTAAATCCAGTTGCAACTATCTCTTCGGATGAATTCTGTAATCTTCTTCCCACAAAGGATGAGGATGACATATCTTCTGTTTCTTCATCCGGATTATCTGACTTTGAGATAGTGGACAAGTTAAACACTGAGGATGACAAAGAAGAAAAAGACTATGGCAAAGAAGAGGATGGAAAGGATGATAACTACTACTATGAGGAAGGAGATGACTACAATGACGACGGTGACTATTACTCTGAGGAACATGCCAGTAACAACAAAGATGGTGGTGATGGTGACTATTACGTTGAGGAAGAAGACTATGACTATGACTCTGAAGATTGTGACAACGGTGATGACTATTACTATTATTACTATGATGAACAAGCCAAAGACAATGAAGATGTTGACGACGGTAACTATTATGATGAAGAAGACGGCTATGGTGAGAACGGTTATAACTATTTTAATAAAGAACAAGCCAACGAGAATGAAGAGAATGTTTCAATTAATAATGGGTTTGTGGAAGATAAGGTAACTTTTCTAGTGATGGATGATTTAGTTATTCAGCCTCTTACTTCAATAATTGAGGTTGTTAACAAGTTTAATATCAAAGAGACTCGGGAGATGATTGTTGAATTGGGAATGAATGAGGTTAGTTTACATAATCACAAATTTTGAGTTTGACAAATTTGTATTTCAACTATAATTCTAAAATTCTAACTTGTGTTGAATTTGTTTTTTTTCTTCTTTCTAATAGGGTATCAAATTGCTCAAAGCCTCATTGGAGTCGAAGATGGTTTTGACTAGTGTTTTTGTCAATAAGAAATATTGATATGTGATCAATAATTTGGTGTATTTTATTTATTGTTTTTAGATTTAAAGTTTTTAATCTGATTGACATTTGTTTTGTTCAAGTTGGTTTCTGTTCTATTTTGAATAATAGTTTGATTATCTATTTAGTACTATATCATACACATTTATTGTGATTTTTGATCGTATTACTGACGACCTTAGAAATTATTAGGAACTAATTTATTGAAATTTTAATGTAAATTTTTTGGTTTAATCACTCCATAGCTAGTATAATTTATTTACAAGGTAATTATTTTAAATTATTCTTAAATATAGACCAGAAAGATAATAGTATGCTATGCTAACGATATGGCTGAATTTTCTCTCATTAAAACGGTAATTGCATTTCTTGCTTTCCTTTCGGTACAATAAATATTTACACGCTATAATAAATCACACAGAAAAAAAACATGTTGCTCTCTATTTGGTTGAATTCAATTTCATATAATTTAACTTAGGTTTATTTTTAGATAATTAATTTTCAAATGGTTGATACTTTTATTTTTATTAATGATATAAAAATAAGGCAAAACCATAGTTTCAATATGGGTCTAGCTAACGAGCCTTCATGAGACTCTTTAAATATACTAAATAAAGAAAATATTCTTTATAAAAGTTAATATTTTAATTTCTAATTTATTTTCAATACATTGAATATACATTTTTTTTAAAAAAAAATTACTACTTTAATCACTTAAAGAGTGTCTCAAGGACACTGGTTACACGATAAGAGAAATAATAGTCATTAATTTTTTATCCATTGAAATTGATGGACTACATTAATTTCTCTTTTCGTGGTACTCTCTCTTTATAACTTATTTAGTCTTTACCTAAATTTAATTCATGTTATATTATAAGAAATATGATAATCAATTAAATTGGTTTTAAACTTTTTTAACATAAAATAGTTTTATTGAAAGTATTTTTTATTTTTTAATTAGTATACAAATATTACAAATAGCAAAGTAACAACGATCGATTATTTGAAAAAATAAAATAGCAAAGAAAGTAATTTAAATTATATAATAAATAGTATTAAAATAAAGTAAACATTAACAAATAATTGATCAATGCATAAATTAAATTAAATATAAAATAAAGAAATGTCAAAATATATGGTTAAATACACTACACCCCCTGCCATTAGAGTGAGATTCAGTTTTGCCCCCCCTGAAGTTTTGTTTTTTATGAAGGTACCCTTATAAAAGTGTTAATCAACTTTCACCACACCCTTTTATTCCATATGCTGACTGGGTGTTGACTTAATGGCTTATGTGGCAATAAAATTGGATGACTGTATTGTGTTACTTGAATATCTAAATCTAGGGTTTGTTTTCCCCCACGGTTCCATACTTGCCCTCTTTTCCGGAAATTCTCTCCAAATTCTTCTACATTCTTCTTCGTTGTTCTTCTTCGTCCACTCAATCGGAAGCATGGTTGGATGTAGTTCTCGTGGAAGCAGTATTGATTCAATCTCGTATCTTGGTTTGCCAAGATGTGGCTGTGGTAGAGAAATGAAGATGTGGGTCGCCAAGACAGTGCAAAACTAT
The DNA here is from genome assembly GCF_029867415.1 of Vicia villosa. Classification (NCBI taxonomy): domain Eukaryota; kingdom Viridiplantae; phylum Streptophyta; class Magnoliopsida; order Fabales; family Fabaceae; genus Vicia; species Vicia villosa. The sequence goes on from NC_081181.1 coordinate 9,979,071, forward strand.
AATCAAAAGTTCTGGAAATGTCAAAATGTTGGGGTGAGTTTGTTTGTGGATTAAGTGTCGAAAATTCTTAGCAAGCTTTGATTTTTATTAATGCTAACACAAGTGTAAATCGTTTTTTGTAGACTGTGAATAGTTGTGAATTATTCCTATAGGATGATGAAATTGGAGACTTTAACAAAGAGGAAATCGTCATTCATCCATTTTGTAAAAAGTGTGAGGTACTAGAACTGAAAGTGGAATAAGTAACACTGAAATTGGAGAAATTAAAGATGAAGCTTGAAGCTCAGAGAAGGAACAATGTGTAGCTTAAGATAGCATTTGTGATGTGTTGTTTGATTGTTGGTCTGTTGTATAATTCCATGTAATTTTAGTTGGAAAGAAATTCTGTTAAGCATTTGTTGGTCTATTGTACAATTTGAGTGTTAATCTGTTAAGCATTTGTGGTCATTTGTATAATGTAATTTTGAATCATATATTTATTAATGGAAAGAAATTTTGATTCTGACAATAGTTGTAATTTTGGTTAACAGTATAATGTAGATTGAATCAAATTGTTAAGAAGCACATTACAAAGTGCATAATTCAATTGGTACAGAAAAATACAAACTTGTTAATAGTACATTACAAGATAGCATAAAGTACTACATTAAGCTGTTAATAGCGTATAAAAGTACTACATTAAGATGTTAATAGCATTACCAAAAGTGTGCATAACACTTGACATTACACTTAAAGCACTAAGAGTGTGCATTCTACTTAAGTGTCAAAATAGAACCAAATAGTGTGCATAATTCACTGTCATAGCAGGAAACATTACAAAATACTTTTGCACATCATAAACAACACTAATACTTAATGCATGACAGGAAAAATTAAAAATCATAAATAAATTTCTTCTTTGGAGTCTTTGGAGCCTTCTTAGGTGTACTCTTTGGAGCCTTCTTGGGACTAGTCTTTGGAGTCTTCTTAGAAGTAATCTTGGGAGACTTCTTAGCAGTAATCTTTGAAGCCCTACTTGTAGTCTGTGAGGCATTGTTGTCTTCTTCTTCAGTCAAGCATAGAGTTTGGTCTAGATCAGACCCAGGACCTTTGAAAGGTTTTGGTTTTTTAAACTAATTTTCTTTAATCCTCTCACTTACCCTCTTTCTCAATGTTTTGGTATCATGTTTGATTTGAGCCTTTCCCTTGTTTTTGATACATGTGGAGCCAACACTTGCAATATTTTGTATGCTTGGATTGAAGTCAGCATTTGCTTCATTGGCTGCACTTGCACTTACTTCATTGTATGCACCTGCACTTGCTTCATTCACTGCACTTGCACTTGCATTTACTGTATCAACAATTGGACCATTGACTGCAGTAGTTTCTTTACTGACTGCACTTGCTTCATTCACTGCAACATTTGCAGTAGCAGATCTCACTTGCCCCTTTTTTCTACAACATAGTGAAAATTGTAAAATAATAGTTACAATCTAGTCCAATTTATAATTAACAATCAATGAATATTGTAAAATAACATACTAGTGACATACCTTTCTTTTCAAGGAATTTGTATCTTGTATATTGCTCTTGCATGACTTTACATTATGACCAATCATGTCACACTTAGTGCATCTGTAAGACACAACAGGTAACCTTCTCCTAGAACCTTCCGCACCAATCTCCCTAATTCTCAACTTCCTTGGTCTACCAGGTCCCTTTTTGTAGCTAGGAGTTAAGAGATCTTTACTTTCAACCTCAGGCCACATGTCTTGTCCATTTATAGAACTAACAGCAAAACCATAGCACATAGCACACGTTTTCCCACTGTAACATTCATGAACAAACATTTCTGGGTTTTGCTGCCTAAAGCCTAAGGCAACAACAGCATGCCTGCAGGGAATACCAACTAACTCCCAAAAATTACATGTGCATGACCTTTTAGCTATGTCAACTATAAATTCTTAGCTGTTAAAATAGTGAGTGACTTGGAATTTTTCCCCCATTTCCCAAGCTGGCAACAACTGACCACTCATAGCTGCCTCAGTGTCTAATCTTTTCCTAGGAATAGGCATAACTTTGTGTGGCCACTTATCAAGTTTCAAAAGTAGAATGACTACAACTATTGATTAGATATTTCCTAATCCACTCACACATTGTCAATATAGGTTTATCTCTAGCAATTAAGATAGTGGCATTAAAGGACTCAGAGATGTTGTTCATCAATACATCACACCTAGGATAAAAGCTAAAAGCATGCTTATACCAACATTTAGTAGGCACTGTAACAATCTGCCTAAAAATTTACGTTAAAACGAGCCGCCATCCATTTTATTTGAGCAAGTGAGAAACCCTTAAAAAAGAGAGATTTTGGGTAAGTAGGTTAATTAGGCAAAGGGAAGGTGTTAGGCACCCTTTGCCTCCCTTGTACTCAAGGGGACCCATTTAATCTTTAGGTTTAGGTTTTATAAAAAAAAGGTTTGACAATTGTTCACTAATAGATTTAAAAAAGTTAGCCTTTGCCCAAAAGGGTAAATCTCAGTTTTGATAAAGCCATTGTCAGATCGAGACAACAATAGCCGAATACCAAAAGGCATATAAACAAAATTGTAGTAAAAATAATAGGCCTCAATGCAGCATCGTTGGCCAAAACAAGGTTTTTAAAAAAGGAGCCTCATAGAAATCATTGGCCAAAATAAACATTTTAAAAGAAGCAGGACTCATGAAAATCATTGGCCAAAATGAATATTTTTTAGAGCATACGAAATCATTAGCTAAAACATGTATTAAACGAGAAAAAAGAACTTTAAAAAAAAGAGGGGAGGCCTCGGTTATCATCATTGGCCAAAAGGGTAAAACCCAAAGGTTTTGATGAGTGGTCCTTTTTTAGGGGAGCCGACCATTGTCAGATCGAGACAACAATGGCCAGAAACCCTTTTTATGGGAGGCCTTATAGATAATCATCGGCCGTAAGCTTTGAGTTTGTGATTGAGTTTGAATGGTTTGAAATCGCGTTTGAGTGGTTTGAAAATTGTGTTTGAAAGGGGGAAAGGGTTTGTCGGCCGTTGTCAGTTAATCGATAACAGCGGATTAGGGATGTTGAAGACAAACCCTAAGACAAACCCTCAAAGGGAGAAGAGAGGGAGAAGAGAAAAAGCATAGAAAACGTAGTTGTGTGAAAAGCGTAGTTTCTGGGTGTGAATTTTATGAAAAAAAATACGTGAAATTGAAAGAAAGTCCCTGATAGGATTGTCAAAAGTCCTATTTATAGTGTTAGAAAATTATGTTAAAACCCACAAAAGGAAAAAGCCCAAATTTTGTCTTTTTAGAAATTAGTAATAATAAAATAATAATAATAATAATTAGTGTAATAATAATAATATTAGTTAAATAATAATAGTAATTAGATAATAATATTGAATTTGTAAAATAATATTGAATAATAATAATAATTAGAATAATATTTATGTTAATAAATGATAAATTAGACTAAGTTAGGTTAATAAAAAGAAATAATTAATTAAATAATCAATTAAATTGATATATTAAACTAATCATTTATCAAGAAGAGTTTAAATTTAACAATTTATAATGAACCTAAATAAACCCCTATATTTTGAAAAAAAATATGTATATAAAATGGTAAAATACGAATTAATTTGTTAGTTGTATTTACACAAAATAATAAAAACCTATTTAAAATGAAAAATAATGTGTGCACAAATGATAGAAATGATTTTAGTCGGCCAATATTAAATTGGGTCCACACAAATGTTCTACACCCCTCAATTTGAGAATAGACCCCGTGTAAAAATAAATTTTATAAGATGAAGACCGGGTAAATTTTGGGGTATGAGAGCTGCCCATATTTAATTAATCTTAGATTGAATGGCGTGAGAATACGTAGGTCTCACACTTTTCGGATTGAAGAGTTATTAAATAATGGAAAACCCCTAAATTTACCTTGTACTGGATTGTGAAAGAAAAGAATCGTCGTGCTAAAGCCTGAGACTTACATAGCGAGGATTCGCAATTCGTTGTGTGAAAAATGATCCACTTGATATAGTGCTAGCAAGCTTCTGCAGTTTGTATAAAAGGAAGGATTTACTTACTATAATTCTAGTAAGCCCTTGCTTATATCCTGGATGAAAAAGGGATCACCTTCTATGATTCTAGCAAGCTTACCTGCGTAAAAGGGATCACCTGCTATGGTTCTAGCAAGCTTACCTGCGTAAAAAGGATCACCTACTATGGTTCTAGCAAGCTTACCTGCGTAAAAGGGATCACCTGCTATGGTTCTAGCAAGCTTACCTGCGTAAAAGGGATCACCTGCTATGGTCCTAGCAAGCTACATGCGTATTAAAGGATTCACCTGCTATAGTTCTAGCAAGCTACCTGCGTATTAAAGGATTCACCTGCTATAGTTCTAGCAAGCTACCAGCGTATTGAAGGATTCACCTGCTATAGTTCTAGCAAGCTACATGCGTATTAAAGGCTTCACCTGCTATAGTTCTAGCAAGCTTACCTGCATAAAAAAGGATTCACCTGCTATAGTTCTAGCAAGCTACCAGCGTATTGAAGGATTCACCTGCTATAGTTCTAGCAAGCTACATGTGTATTAAAGGATTCACCTGTTATAGTTCTAGCAAGCTTACCTGCATAAAAAGGATTCACCCGCTATAGTTCTAGCAAGCTTATCTGCATAAAGAAGATTCCACTGCTATAGTGCTAGCAAGCTTATCTGCATAAAAAGATTCACCTGCTATAGTGCTAGCAAGATCATCTGCGTAAAAAGATTCACCTGCTATCGTGCTAGCAAGCTTATCTGCATAAAAATATTTACCTGCTGTAACACGGTGAACTGACTTTTATTTTTATTTCGCAAACAATGTTGCGGTGAGCACGAGTCGCCACCGACTTTTATTTTGTCCAATGTTAGGAAGGGTAAAAAGTACAGAAAAAAGACCCTTTTGAAAGAAAGCGGGCTCGGGGGGTAAGTTATGAAAAGGGAAGGTGCAAGCACCCTTTTCATCCGTAGTTATCTACGGGCTCTTAACTTGCTTAGCTCATGTTCGTTTGTTTGTTTTGAAAGGAGCATAAGGACTTTAGCGTAAATGCGTAGCCTTAATCTTTTGAAATAGTATTGAAAAGATGTTTTTATTGAGCTAGGCAGTTTAAGAGCACTACCCTATTTAACTGGTCTTTTTCTGTAAGTTTTAAAGTTCCCAGGACTATCCATACTATATAGGAGTAGGTAGTCCTTGTTATATTGGACGTGCGGGTCATCGAAGGGTCATCGAGGTCGTTTGAAGGCAACAGGTAGAGGTACCTTTAGCAAGTTCGAAGGGACGATCGTCACTTTTTCGTAGGCAACAATCGAGGGTCATCGAAGGACTTAGTGACGATTTTATTTTGAGGGACCTTTTGCTAATGGGTACCTCTACATTTCGAGGGACACAACCTTATATTCGAAGGCAACCAAGAGGGGCGTACCCTAGAGGTGAGTGTGTGAACAAGAGTGTGTCAATTTAAATATTTATCTTGAGTTAGTGAGCTAACGTTCAATTATTAGTCTTTCCATACAATCCTAACATACATCTAACAGGTATATGGTACAGAAAATAAAAGCAAAAATAGAGTCCTACGCTATTACAAGGCTTCGGGGAGGGGGAGTTACATAATAAGGAGGTGCGGGAATTAAAAGCCCTAATTAAAACTATTACATCCCATGAGCAAGTACATAAACTAATAAAATGCGAAAAATAATAAAATATATACAAATTAAAATGTCCACAAGAAAGTCTGAAGGCCTCGAGATAGTACCTCACAATCAAAAATAAAATGTTAGTAACCATGTATAAAAAATGACGATATAGCTAATAAATTTAATCAAGAAAACAAAAGATATTTAAGAACTTATAAAATTCTAAAGAAAAAAAAAAATTAATATTTAACTAAAATATAATTAAGAATGTAAATAAAAAAAAATAAACAATAATAATAGGAAAATTATATGAAACCAAAAAACTAAAAAGCATTTTAAGGAGAATTATTATATTTTCTAGTGTCTAGGTAAATAATAAGAATTAAGGAACAAAATTAAAACTGAAAACACCCCAATGATATACCAGTAAGTAGGCCATGCTAATGAGAGGTTTTTTTTAGATCTTCCATCATTCCTCTCGTCTAGACTTCTTTTGTCAAGCTTCTCTTTCAGATCCACCTTTTTTTCATGCAAACGGAGGCGGTCGAGATGAAAATTTCGCCGGCAGAGGTGTGCGCGCGGTGGGCGTCGGATCGGTTTGTCGGAGTTTCACGGTGTTTGGGGGTGCTCCGCTGAGATTCACGGCGGTTTGCGGTCGTCTGGATTGGTCGCGCGGATGGTGGTGATCGGTCTTGGTACTACGGAGGTTGATGCGGGTTCTGACGTCGTCGGCGTGATGACGGTTCCTCTTCACTTGTTCTTCTTCTTTTTTATTCCTGCAAACAAAAAAGAAGATAAACTTGTGCAATTGTATTATGTTGTTGATCAGTAATAATGTCTATTTGATTCTACGGGTTTATTGTTAGTAAGGGTTAATATCTTGAACATTTTGACGGAGACTTTTTTTTTACAAAGGTTAATTAATGGTGAAGGTAATGATAGAAATTTAGAAAGTTTCTTCTGTTAGTGTATGTGGAATGTTTGTAAGAATTTTGTTGTATGATTTTTTCTGTAAAATGTGAAATGGTTAGAGAATAGTTTTTGGTCTTTTGGCTTTTTAATTGTGGGGATGATGGCAATGGTTAGTATGAATCTTTTGAGATTTTATGAAATAATAGTTACTGGTAAAGACAAAATATGATAGCTCTTAGTATGTTGTTAGAAAAAAAAAAAGTGGGTTGTTGGTTATGTACGTGTGATGGTGTTTTTCTGTCCCCGAAAGTGGTCTCTTGCAACTCCTTCTTATAGACTCAAAACTCAGTCACAAATGGAATTGAACAAACCAATTTAGTGACATCAAGAACTTTGTCTCCATGATTAATTCCCTTCAATATTTTGATGATTCTTGTCGTTCACTGTTTTGGAAATACTTGAAGACTCTATCTTGTATTATTTAGAAACTTTGATGATTTGATTCTTTTATATCTTTTTTATGATTTTTTTTTTTTTTACTCATTTTAGACTAAAGTTGCAATAAATAAAATAAAAATAATTATTAAAAAAACCTTAAATAAATAAAACGAAAATTAAATAACAATATTTTTTTTTTTGTGATTTTTTTTAATATAAAAAATGAAAATAAAATTAAAGTTAGAAGTAAATAAAAGGGAAAATTGTTAGAACTGAGATTCAAACCCGGGACCCTGTACTTGCAAACCTTACCTTTTTACCAATTGTGCTATATTATTTGTTTGAAATAAAAAGCCAATTGAAGGTTTATGAAGCATCGACCAGCATTTTCTATTTATTAAAATATAAGTAATTTAAGAGTAAACTACTATATTTTTAAAACAGACTTTAAATCGAATATTTATAAAATTCAAGATGTCAATGTAAATGAACCCGAGATTTTATAAAATCCAATTTTTGAAATAGTTTTGAAATTTCGAAAAGTGTGGGCAAATTTTGGGGTATGACACCTGCTATCTTGCTAGCAAGCTTATCTGAATAAAAAGATTCACCTACTATAGTGCTAGCAAGATCATCTGCGTAAAAAAAGATTCACCTATAGTGCTGGCAAGCTTATTTGCATAAAAAGATTCACATGCTATAGTGCTAGCAAGATCATCTTCATAAATTTCTTGACAGATACGCAGAAGTCAGAAGTATAAGGATCAGTAACTTGGTGTTGTACATTGTATATGCACAGTGTGTAGCGTGCATAGCGTAGCGTGCATGAAGCGTATCGTGTAGAGCGCGGAGTGTAAAATATAGTGTGTACAGCGTAGCATGTAAAACGTAATGTGTAAAATGTAGTGTGTAAAGCGTAGCGTGTAAAATATAGTATGTATAATGCTTGTATAAATATTGTGCATGTACATATAACGGCTGTACATGCATGTGACCCTGACGTTTGTACAACGTAGATGTATTAACCGTCTGTATGTGTAATGTAAATGTTATATGTGTAAGAGGATTTTGCTTACGGTATCCTGTTGATGTATGAAGATGATGCTCGCGCGCATGTTTATGAGCGAAGATCTAATGATGTGACATGCCGGTTCTTAGACCAGGTTTGAATGCATGATGATTATGCTTATGTACATGTTGATTGATAAATGCCTATATGTGCGTGCTAGTTGGTATGTATATGCTAATGCGTATGTATGTATGCTGATGCGTATGTATATATGGTGATCCCCAGATTTTGTCTCCTTATAACCCATTGAATTTGTTTAAACCATGCAACGACTATGCTCATGCCGACTAGTAATGCTTATGCATAGAATGTTTTCGAGCATAACTTCAGATTTCAGTCTCCTTCTAGACCATTAGGTCCTGAACCAATCCCCTAGTACCCTTTGTTTTTTTGAATTGTCTAGACGTTTTAATGTATGGGATGTTTTAACCAATGTGTGATGTGTGACTAAGTATGTTTAAATAATGCCCCAATGATAGGTCGTGGATAACCAAAGCGTAGATAGCTTGCTTAATTTAATAAGGTTGTTTGTGAGGGTAGGGTGTGATGCTAGCATGACTTCCCAATACTTGCTTTTGAACTCGAAGATCGCAGTAGTGGGAGAGAGATTTATCGGGGACTGTAAAAGTATGAGGATATCCTTTCCTTTCATCGTATGTCTTGCTTCAGTTTGTTGGGTATTTTGCGGAGGTTCGCCTTAATATGAGCTTGGACGCAGTTTTATCGTAGTACACATTTTGAGATGGCTAGCCCCATTTTTGGTTTTGTAATACGACGCCCCTTGATTGGATGACTCTTGGGATCCACTCCTTTTGATTGGGCCTCGTAGTGTTTTGCCCCAACATTAGCTTTTGAAAAATATGCCCCTCGATCTCCAAGACATGAGGGAAGTATCCTTAGAGGGGGTTCGAATTTCGCCATGTCGTGAACTTGATATGCGCTGCCCCATTTTTTATAGTTGAAAGGCCAGCCCTTAATCTCCGGGATATGGAGGGCTATCCAAGGTGTGGTATCAATTTGATACGGATTGCTCCGAGTATTTTAATTTTGCACTCGAAGTTGATTCACAGTGGAACTCGGGTCCACTATTAAGATATGAACTGCCCCAATATTTGGATTTCTAAAAGATATGCCCCTGAGTGTTATTGCTTCGAGACGCGACCCAAGTCGATTGGATCTTAGGGTGAATACCGCTAGTTAATAGGATCTTTGTATACCCCTGTGATCATTGGGATTTTGCCCCTGGTTAGGAGAACCCCCTGGATGTGATTCCCCCATTCAAGAGTCTTTATTAGAAATGATCGCCTTTGATTAAACCAATTTTGAGATCTTCTTGATGCTAAGTGTGTATTTGTAGATAAAGTTGTACCCTTTGAGAAGTAATTCCAACGTGAAGTACATGCAAGTTTTGAAATCGAAGTTTGTTATGAATTGGAAATCGATGATTAGAAATGGATGTTTGAGGAAGTGAAGTGGTTAGCCATTAACAAACAATAGGAATTAGTTTAACCAAATTAATGCCAAGTATGCTTTCGTAGTTGACCGAGCTTCAATTAGGACTTTTGAAGGTTGTAACGTGGCCGTGGTTCGCAGTTTAAGAAACACAGGATATAAGGCTCAAAATTTATTTAACCCACCCCTTTCTCCTTGATGTTCTCCAATCCTAAATTTCGTTTAATCCAATGAATGTGTTTCGTTTGCAAGAGAATTGTTTCAGTTCCGATGGTGAGCGGAAGCATTAGTGAAGATCCAAGCACCGATGATAAATGTTGTAGAGATCCAAGCATTGATGGGAAGCTTCGATGATTTAGCAATCACAAGATTATCCTTTGTTTTTTGCTTTTGTTTTGTTTTTATCCCTTATTTTTGCATGGGCCAATTCTTTAGAATTTTGTCCATCGGGATGCCCTGATTTTTGCCTAAGTCAATTTTGTTTTCTTTATGGAGTTTTCATCTGACTTACTAGGCCCTTTTTTTTTTGAAATTCTTCTTTTTTTTTGAAAATTTACTTTTTGGATTTTGAATAATGTGACTGCCATGTTTACTTTAGTATGTAAACTTTGATGCTTCCTCGATCTCGAATGATGTATTGAGGAAGAAGATGTCATGAATGTTATCTCCATTGCTTCCTCAATCTTTGAGGAACGCGAGGAAAAAGATATGCTTGAACCTTTGTTTTGCTTGACTGATTCTCTTGACCACTAAATACACCATTGAATTAATCGAAATCTACCCTGCCCCTGGTTAAAATTAAGGTTTATTTGAAAAATAGAAACAAACTCCAACTCCTGGCTCGAGGGGATTGACTACAGATTATCTCCTTATTTCTCCACTGTTTAGGGATTGAAACAATGCCTTACCTCATCAGCTCGGGCTTACATTGAAAGCATATGTTTAGAAAAATTTAGTTATTTGTATTTCGTTATTCTCCTTTAAGTTTGTTAATAATTGAAAGTGGCAAGTTGAAATAGAATCGAAGAGTTAAAATGGAAAGTCGTAGTAATGCAAGAGCGAAGGGAATGAATCAATTCCAAAACATGCATGATTATTTTATTAGAATTGTAAGTTGGAAGGTACAATGCTTATACATAGTAACACTTAGCGATCGTAGGGGTTGCAGTTTTGACATGATAAACACCTATTAATCCTAGGGACAATCTCCTTTGTTAATCCAATGACCCTGTTTTACTTCTTAGTTCTGTGAATTGTAGAAGTAAAGGGTGACCTCTAACTCTCCTTGGGCATACCAATTTTGTTTGCTGGGCAATTGATCTCAGCGTAGGGGAATCTTCGATGAGAACATAATCTGAGGCGAAGACATAGGCAGTCGTCTTTCGTATGTATATGCGTAAATGATATCTGAGGCGTGTAAGCCTTCCTTGTGGCATTGGATAGTCCTCTTAGCAGAGTGTGAGTATGACCTATCCTTCGAAGGACCAAATCCTGACATAAATCTTAGCGGCGGGTTTTCGTCACCCGGAACTTCATGAGTTTCCTAAGACTGGACCTCTTTTGCCTTTTCTTGTTTGTTCATAAGATCCTTCGTAAATCCCAACATCCGAGTCGTAGGCGTAGGCAGGCATGTAGCTTGTACGGTGAAGGGCGTCCTTTTCTTCTTGTAGAACCAAGCTCATTTGAATATCCAATAGTTAATTCTACTCTCTCCATAGTTCAGGACCGTTTTCAAGTTTCTTCGCGAGTCTCAGGAAATCAGCTAGCATAGCAAGGATGGATAAGGGCGCAAGTAGAAATGTAAGTGCAAACGTATGAATGTATGAAAATGAAAATGCGGATGCATGGGTATGCAAAAGACTCCTCTTTTCCCCAGTGTATGTTAGACCTCCTTATGTGCAATGCAATGCAGACGTATGGTAGATATAACCCTAAGGATAGCCTATACGGGTTTAGAGACGACATTAGACCCAATGAAATACTTACAAGATAAATGTTATGACATACCAATAGAAATCCCTATAGACTAGGGAGTACGTGGAATATAGCACATGATGACCGTTCAAGACAGTTACCAAATCTCATGGCCATCTAGAGGTTGTTTGACGTGCATTAACGAAGATGTCCTTCGTGGGAAGGTTCCTTACGAAGAACACAACCTTTTGAGGATAATGACGAACGAAGTGGAATCCCTACAGGCTAGGGATGGAAGATGTATAGATGGAAATCCAAGTCCTACAAGTCAGGTGACGCGCGGGAGCAAGCACATGGTGACCGTTCAAGACAGTCACTAGATCTCATGGCTATCGAGAGGCCAATCGACGTGCATTTATGAAGATGTCCTTCGTGGGAAGGTTCCTTATGAAGAACACAACCTATCTAAGGACAATATTGGACGAAGTGGAATCCCTACAGGCTTGGGATGAAAGATATATAAACCGAAATCCAAAGCCCTACAAGCTAGGGGATGCGCGGGAGCAGGCACATGGTGAACGTTCAAGACAGTCACCATATCTCATGGCCATCTAGAGGCCAATCGACGTGCATTAATGAAGATGTCCTTCGTGGGAAGGTTCCTAATGAAGAACACAACCTATCTAAGGACAATGTCAGACGAACTGGAATCCCTACTGGATAGGGGTGAAAGATGTATAAACCGAAATCCAAAACCTTACAAGCTAGGGGATGCACGGGAGCAGGCACATGGTGACCGTTCAAGACATTCACCAGATCTCATGGCCATCTAGAGGCCAATTGACGTGCATTAACGAAGATGTCCTTCGTGGGAAGGACACGTCATTATAAAAATACAAAGACATAAAAATAAAATCCCTATAGGCTAGGGAGTGCGTGGGAGCAGGCACATGGTGACCGTTCAAGACAGTCACCAGATCTCATGGCCATCTAGAGGCCAATCGACGTGCGTTAATGAAAGTGTCCTTCGTGGGGAGAACACGCTCTTCTGAAAAGAAAACCCTACAGGCTAGGGACAGGGTTAGTAAAGCATTGAAACGCAGTTATGGTAATAAAAAAACATAAATCATATAGTCCTAGGTTCGTAGGTTCAATATGACGGTGTAAGGTAGTCTACCCTTCCCATAGGTGGTTCTAAAAAGGTCTCATGGGGTCCCTCGTAGCCTCCGAGACTTTTTGTCTCTTTGGATTTTAGAAGGATCGTTTACCCATGAGGTTCGAGTTTTAGGGGTAGGTTCCCAGAGTGGTCAGCTAAATACCAAGTCCTGCCCTCGACAAAGTCAAGCCTCGTCTCGGACATTTCCGGGTATTTAACCCACTCTGAGTGGAATTATCACTAAGACTCGTAGGCGATGCAAGTCTCCTCTAGTCTTAATGATAATTCCCACACTTAAGGTTTATAACATATACATATATAATCCCATCAACAAGTATAATAAAATGATAATTATATGTATAGAACAGAAATAATAAATGTATAAATATCCACAGAAAAAAAAAAGAAACATCAAACAAAATTGAAAATCCTAAGACTAAAGGGTAGGTGAGTTAATTGATTTAATTTAGTCTTGATAAAGAATCTTGATCTTTATCAGAATTAATTCGCTCGAGGCGAAGAAATTTAACTCAAGTTTGTTTATTAGGTGATATTTTGTAGTTTATGATATTAATTAAAAATAAGATAATAATTGTATGATTAACTAATTTAATTAAATAAATAATTAAAATAGAAAGGAGAAGCTAATTTTAACTATCTTAGTATAGAAATTAGGGAATGACCCAAGGCCCAATAAAGACATCAAAACCTTAATTATTAATTATAATTGATAAATAAACTTTAAAAAAAAAATTCTAACCTGATAGAAAGAGGCGCTGCCTCCTCTTTTGTGTGTTTGAAATCCAAGAGCCAACTATTTGATCAAAGTATAATAAATAGCAAATAGAGAGACAACTGATTCTCCCTTCTATCCCGCGCTCATTCTTCTTCCCCATTTTTCGTCTATGCCTTTTTCTCCAATAAGAACTTATAGCAGAAGTATCATTGAGGCTTCCCCTAGCCGAATTCATTGTCACTCCCCTAACCGGATTCATTGTCACGTTGTTTTTTTCCTCCTTCCATGTTATGTCATTTTTTTTTATTTCCTGCAAATAGACTTAGAACAAATAGTTGGAATTATTGTAAGAAATAGCAAATATATATTGTAATTATAATAATGTTAATGATTAATAATCATAATAATAGTAAAATTAATAATAATAATAATAATAATAATAATAATAATAATTACGACAACGATAAAATGGTCAGTAATAATAATAATAATTACAATAATAATAAAATGGTTAGTATTAATTATCAATATTAATATAAAAATTGTTAAAAATAATTAACAATAATAATAAATGTTAGTAGCAATAATAAAAATTGTTAGTAGTAGTAGTAATTATTAACAATATTTATAAATATTAGAGATAACCAATAATAAAACCAATATATAAAATATGAACAAAATAATATGATAGAAAAAAAATCTCAAAGATAAAAACCTAAAGATTAAATTAGGATGAACCTATTTTTTTTAAAAAAGTCCCCAGCAGAGTCGCCAGCTGTAGCAATCTGCCTAAAAATTTACGTTAAAACGAGCCGCCACCCACTTTATTTGGGCAAGTGAGAAACCCTTAAAAAAGAGAGATTTTGGGTAAGTAGGTTAATTAGGCAAATGAAAGGTGTTAGGATCCCTTTGCCTCCCTTGTACTCAAGGGGACCCATTTAATCTTTAGGTTTAGGTTTTGTAAAAAAAGGTTTGACAATTGTTCACTAATAGATTTAAAAAAGTTAGCCTTTGACCAAAAGGATAAATCTCAGTTTTGATAAAGCCATTGTTAGATCGGGACAACAATAGCCGAATACAAAAAGGCATATAAACAAAATTGTAATAAAAATAATAGACCTCAATGCATCATCATTGGCCAAAACATCATTAGCTAAAACTTGTATTAGACGGAGAAAAAAACATTTTAAAAAAAGAGGGGAGGCCTCAGTTATCATCATTGGCCAAAAGGGTAAAACCAAAGGTTTTGATGGGCGGTCAGAAATCCCTTTTTTAGGGGAGCCGGCCATCGTCAGATCGAGACAACAATGACCAGAAACCCTTTTTTAGGGGAGGCCTCATAGATAATCATCGACCGTAAGCTTTGAGTTTGTGATTGAGTTTTAATGGTTTGAAATCGCGTTTGAGTGGTTTAAAAATTGTGTTTGAAAGGGGGAAAGGATTTGTCGACCGTTGTCAGTTAATCGACAACAGCGGATTAGGGATGTTCAAGACAAACCCTCAAAGGGAGAAGAGAGGGAGAAGAGAAAAAGCGTAGAAAACGTAGTTGTGTGAAAAGCGTAGTTGTTGTGTGAAAAGCGTAGTTTTTGGGTGTGAATTTTGTGAAAAAAAGTACGTGAAATTCAAAGAAAGTCCCTGATAGGATTGTCAAAAGTCCTAATTATAGTGTTAGAAAATTAGGTTAAAACCCACAAAAGGAAAAAACCCAAATTTTATCTTTTTAAAAATTAGGAATAATAAAATAATAATAATAATAATAAGTGTAATAATAATAATATTAGTTAAATAATAATAGTAATTAGATAATAATATTGAATTAGTAAAATAATATTGAATAATAATAATAATTAGAATAATATTTACGTTAATAAATGATAAATTAGACTAAGTTAGTTTAATTAAAAGAAAAAATTAATTAAATAATCAATTAAATTGATATATTAAACTAATAATTTATCAAGAAGAGTTTTAATTTAACAGTTTATAATGAACCTAAATAAACCCCTATATTTTGAAAAAAATATGTATATAAATTGCTAAAATACAAATTAATTTGTTAGTTGTATTTACACAAAATAATAAAAACCTATTAAAAATGAAGAATAATGTGTGCACAAATGATAGAAATGATTTTAGTGGGCCAATATTAAATTGGGTCCACACAAATGTTCTAAACCCCTCAATTTGATAATAGACCCCGTGTAAAAATAAATTTTATAAGATGAAGACCGGGTAAATTTTGGGGTATGACAGACACCCCCATTAGCCTTTTCCAAACTTGTGGATCGACAGACTGCCTTTAATGCAATCATCTTCTGCATCCATGCTTGATGGTATTTGCCTTGGCTGCTCCCATCATTATATCTCTTATAAGTGCTCATCCACCATACTTCTTCATAAAATTTGCATACAAATGCCTCAAGCAAAGTCTATGCTCAATTCTCTCAAACATTTATTCAAATACTGCAATCAAACCCTACAACAATGATAAATATTAGTTTAAATACATATCAACTGAAAATGAGTCAAATTTAAAAGTCACTATCTTTTGCTGGTCTGAGATAAATACATATCTTTTCTCTATTCCAACATCTTCCATCAACAGTTGTATAAACCACTTCCAAGATTTTTGTTTGTTTCTGTTTCTACCACACCAAAGGCCATTGGGAAGTATATCTCCACAGATTTGCATATTTCTTGTCTACCCACAACTATTAACAGTTGACCTCCATATTTAGTCTTAAGATGACAACCATCAACCCCAACAAAAGGTCTGCAACCATTTATGAAACCTTTTTTACATCCCTCAAAACAGAAACAGAAAGATCCAAACCTTGGTTGGATGGAAGGTGATGGTCTCTTAATGTAGATCTTCACAGTATTTCCAGCACTTACCCTATGCAGTTCAGCTGCATATCTCCACAGATTTGCATATTTCTTGTCTGCATCTCCTTCTATGATTTTTATTGCAATCAATTTTGGTTTCCATGCCCTTGCCACAGTTATACCCACTGAATAGTTCTGCCTCATATCTTGAATAATATCACAGATCCTCACATTGTCAAAAGTCTGCATTTTCTTTACCACAACATTGGCCATCCACTTTAAATTTGCAGATCTATTATCCAAAACCCTAGCACATGTGTGGGTGTCCTTTATAGTCTTAATTGCATAAGTGTGCCTATGGTCCACTTTAGAACAAAGCATTAAAAAACCACACTTGGCCTTACATTCAACTCTCACCCTATACCCCTCATTTTTTACAAATGTTATTTCCCTCCCATTTAAAACTGTCCACTCACGAATAGCCTCCCTAAAGTCATCTAGAGAATTGAACTCCATACCCCACTTAAACTTAAAATTCTTAGTGAGTTGTTCTTTCTTAAACTTCTCAAACTTAGGCCCCTTTTCATCTTCTGTGTTATTAGGGTCAGAGCTATTTAGCTCTTCACTAAGATACTCCTCATCATCATCACATTTCTTCTTACTTGAACATGTTAACAACCCTGCAATGACTGGACCCTCTCTAAGTGGTATGGTGTCATCAATACCATCAAACTCATCAAAGCCATCAAACCCATCAGCAATAGTAGTTCTCCTTTCATCCTCACTATTATTCAAGCCTTCAACAATCTCTTCATCACTAACATCTAACTCAGACACACACTTAAGGCTGCTTCCAATTACACTTGCATCATATTCCACAAACATTTCCCCATCAACTTTCATCGCACAAGCATAGGCAGCAAAATCATTCGCATTCCCATCATTCATAATATGAAAATAATTAGGGACTATGTCAACTATTTTCGTCCACAACCTAAAAGACCCTTCAAAGTAACCCCACCTCTTTACTAGGTTAAGAAAATGAGGCATAGTCCAGCCATCTACGTGCTCCCCAGAAATTAGAGTAGAAACACCACCCCTGTAAATCGTTTCACCATCACTAAGCTGAATGAACTCTCCTCCATGGCGAAAGACAACATTAAACAAGACGTTGTTCTAAAATGTTAAACTGAATGTAAGAAAAAAACTACATTGCATGGTATAATCAAGCTTCAGATATCATATAAGGGAGCTTACCTTTGAAGATTCGTCGTTCCCATCCATGGCTTCTTCTTCTTCTTCTTCACGTTCGGTTCGTCTTCTCCAAACCAACTCCGAGACCTAACTATTCACGGGGGTAAACATGAAAATGAGGGAACTTCTTCCAATTTTCTTTTTAAATTCAATTTTATTGCTACATAAGCCATTAAGTCAACACCCAGTCAGCATGTGGAGTAAAAGGGTGTGGTGAAAGTTGATTAACACTTTTATAAGGGTGTCTTCATAAATAAAAAACTTCAGGGGGGCAAAACGGAATCTCGCTCTAATGACTTTGGCTATAATGAGAACTGAGAGCTTTTAATAATAACCATTGGATTTGAATTAATGGCTCAGATTTACCTTATATTTTATAATAATTAATTAATGTTTAAGTGAACAAGATATTTATGTAATATGTATTTAAAATATAAGGTAAATCTGAGCCATTAATTCAAATCCAATGGTTAATATTAAAAGTTTTCAGTTATCATCAAAGTTCCCATTTGATACATCCCATATATATATATATATATATATATATATATATATATATATATATATATATATATATATATATGATTTGGTTTGGTTTGATTTTTGAAAATTTTATCCTAAATGTGAATCTATTCAAAGTAACATTAAAAATATTTTTTTACGGTGTTTGAGAGTTGATTTTTAAAGAGTTTACGAGGGTGAGATTTTGGAGACTTGTTTTTTAAACTTTTCAAAAATATCACACGAATTTAAAGATATAGACGTAACCCTCCAAAATCTTACCCTATAAAACCCTATAAATACCAAATCTCAAATCGTCCCTTCGTGTTTTCATTTTTACACATAATTAAAGGGCAATTAGCTTTTCCTCGTTGTGAAAATTTATTAATTCAAGTAATGTAATTGATTGTTGTAATCTTGTAACCACTTATAAGGTGTAGGGATGTCAAGGGACAAAGATTGTTTGGATGATGCTTCCATGCTCTCCGCTCGCACCCAAATTTATCCATTGTTCCCAATTTCTGCCATAGAGGAGTATTTTTCCTCATCCTCATTTCCACATATTACCACGGAGATCAAATCTTAAATATTTTTTTTATAATCTTCTATCAAAACTATGACATTAGTATTTCGTTATTTTTTTCTTTAAAAAAATAACACATATTTTACATTTTTTAAAAATAAAAATAAATCTTGCATCAATAAAAAAACAAAAGCACTTGAAATTTTAGGCCCGTCGCCCACTAAAGTCCGCCCCGCCAAAACCCGTCGTCCGCCAATGCTCGTCCCGTTAAAATCTGCCGCCCTCCAAAGCCTGCGTTTCTTATTCGTTTAACCTATTCCGCTTTAAGTCCGACCTTTTTTAGTTAATTCTAGTAATTTAAATTCTTAATGTTTAATTTATACATTTATTTGTAAATATATGCAACATTTTTTAAAAGTAAAATTTGTCAAGGAGATGATTTATAAAAAAATTATTTAAAAAAATAAGTGAAAAATTTAAGGCTTAAATGCACTTTTGGTCTCTGTAAGTTAGCGAATTTTTGATTTTCGTCCCTGTAAGTTTTTTTTTTGAGTTTGTATATCTTACTTTTTGCTTGAGGTTTAGTCCCTAAAGCCAAAATCCGCAAGAAAATCTGTAGGTTTTCTATGGATTTTCTTGGAAAATTTCATGCGGATTTTGATTTTAGGGACTAAAACGAACGCGAAAGTGAAATATAGGGACTCAAACAAAAAAAAACTTACAGTGACGAAAATAAAAAACTCGCTAACTTACAGGGACTAAAAGTGCATTTAAGCCAAAATTTGATTGATAGGTAAATAAATTCTATTAATCTATTAAAAATGTAAAAATAAATTAATAAAAAATTGGCGAGCTTGATTTTTAGGCACATTTTAATTTGACGGATTTGTCTGTCCCGCTCTTTTTTGGGCGGACATAAGACGGGGCAAGCAGACTATTTTACCACCTCTACCCAAAGTGTCATCGGGGAACTTTTCTCTCCATTCCTATCTCTAGGAAAAAAATCTACATCTTCAATACTCCGAACAAATAATCTCTATTAATAAATATAAATTGATATCCATAATAGTAAGATATAGTATTTCTTTATTGTGATTTTGATATAATCGATTATACATTCATAGTGATTTGTTATCACTTGGTTTAATTGTTCAAATAGTTATAATCAATTATAGATTTTGGATAACCGAAAATAGTTAATTTCAATTTTTAACTTTGTTAATTATTATTTAGGTTCAATTGTGTATAATTATGTCGGGACATCTTATTATGATTAATGCAAATTTTCACAGAATGATTGCTATTAGTATTTTTTTTTTGATAAACAAGAGGGCCGAAGCCCAACAACAGAAAAGAAACTACACAACTACAGCTCTAGAGGTAGCAAGCCCAAGGGAGTCCTTCAGGAGTAAATTCGCGACATGCTCGGGAGGATCTTCATAGATATAAAGGCCACTCTGTAAAACTCTCGCCTTTTTAGCTAAAACATCCGCAATAGTGTTAGCTTCCCGTAACGTATGCTCTAGAATAACCACATCATGCTTGGCCATTAACAATCGAATTTGACGGATTAAGGCCAAGCTAGAGGTACCATGATAATTCGTCTGCATAATAGAATATTTCACTCTCTTAGCGTCTATATTAACGATGACTTTCGTATAACCTCTGGCTAGCGTGAGATTGAGACCAACAAAAATACCCCACGCCTCTGCCATGAACGCATTACACTTGCCAAGAAACTTAGAGAAGCCGCACATCCATCTGCCAGTACCGTCTCGAATAACACCACCACAACCTGAATACTTATCCTTCCCACACGACCCGTCAACATTAAGCTTCATAAAATCTGGTTTTGGGGGGCTCCAACAGACTGCTCCAACACTCAGTTGTTTATTTACAATCTGCTGCTGCATTATAGTTGCGTGCTTGTAATGCTTCATTCTATCAGCAATGATGCTTTCAGTATTAAGGGGTATAGCATGATTATCAACATGAATGTCTTTGTTACGCCAAGTCCAAATTGCATGACACTCGATGGCCCAAGTATTGCACCAATCTGGATGGATATTATGACAATTCATGTTCAACTGAATCCATTCCTGCAAATTTCCTGCATAAAAAGCGTTAGTAAAAATAATAGGAACCATCTTATCCCACGTCCTCTTCACCACTGGACAATCCCTCATAGCATGGAGGGTTGTTTCGCAAACGCTCCCACATAACTGACAAGCTGCATCTCCAATACCACATGAGCTTTTACGATGATTAGTCATAAGCCTATCGTGGTTGAGTAACCAGATAAACACACGCACTCTCTCCAGAACTTTCAATCTCCAAATGTCCTTCCAAACAGTGTTGGCGATAACATCGCTATTAAGTAAGTTCCTGTAAACATCTCCTACAGACAACTCACCTGTTATGGATCCTCCATAGTGAATACTATCCTGAACTTCCTGCTCCATCGGAGGTAGGATGCCTTGAATAGCATGACATAAATTGGCCGGCATCCAATCCTTTAAAAGATCCCAATTCCAATCACCTTCAGCATTAACAAGATCCCGAACCCTGGCATCTTGAATATCATAAGGAATTGCTAGATCAGAGTCTTTTATTCTTATGCCAAAGTCTATCCAACAGTCCTTCCACGCGTGGATATCTTCACCATTACCAATCCTCCAAATACTCGTGTCCGAAAAATGGTGCATGCATTTCACAATCGCACGCCAAACATACGAATCAGACTTCTTACTTTTGAACTCAGCAGAATAATTCCCCATTTGGTATTTACTTTGAAGAATCTTACACCAAAAATCAGTGTCCTTGTTCATCATTTTCCAGCTCAACTTTGAAACACAGGCATGATTCATGATCTCGAGATTCTGCAACCCTAAGCCTCCACTCTCCTTATTAAGAGTTACAGTATCCCACTTAACAGCATGAACACGCTTTTTTTCATCAGTCTCCCCCCAGATAAAGTTCCTTTGCAATCGCTGGATGTCCTTAATGCAGGCCCTCAGCAAGATGTTGGTTATCATGGGATAAATGGGAATAGCCTCTATCACACTTTTCTCTAGCGTTATTCTGCCCGCCATAGATAAATTCCTTGCTTTCCAACTAGCTAACTTGGAAGAAACTTGTTCTATGATGTAATGATAATCCTGCCTTTTGAGATTTCTCCCACTCAAAGGAACCCCCAGGTATTTGCCAAACTTCGCAGTCTCACGGTAACCAGACAAGTGCAACAGTTTCTGACGCATACTTCTTTTTACGTTATCGGAGAAAAGAATACTCGATTTCTCTTGACTCACTTCTTGTCCAGAAATATTACAAAAAGTGTTAAGCGTATTAATCACACACTTCATCTGGTTTTCATTAGCCTCTCCAAAGAGTAATAAATCGTCCGCGAACATAAGATGAGAAATCTTCAAACCCTTCCTTCCAAGTTGCACACCTTTCCAATTCTTTTGGCTAACCTCATGCTCTATTAAATGCGACAGTTTCTCCAAACATAAAACAAAGAGGTACAGAGACATTGGATCTCCTTGCCGAATACCACGATGCGGACGAAAAAACTCACTTCTATTACCATTCCAATTTATGTTAGTCTCCACACTAGTGACACCGTGCATAATGATATTAATCATGTTATCTGGCATGCCAATCTCCACAAGAACGCGCCAAATAAACTCCTAGTTAATTTTGTCATAGGCTTTAGCAAGGTCTATTTTAATGGTGAAGTAACCTTTATTGCCCTTCTTTTTAGCCATACTGTGCAGCACTTCAGTGGTTATGATAATGTTTTCATGGATAGATCTCCCCGGAACAAATCCAGTTTGGTAAGGAGAAATAAGATACGACATATGCGGCTTGAGTCTTTCCATAATTACCTTGGTGATGATCTTGTAAATAGTATTGCAGAGAGATATAAGACGGAATTGGCTCACCAACTGTGGCTGGCTAACCTTGGGGATCAAAAAAATATCTGTCTTGTTCACATCACTAACTGCACTTAGGTTCCTCCACACATATTGAACAAAATCACAAACGCTGCTTCCCATCGTTTCCCAATCTTTTTGATAAAAGCCCGCTGGAAAACCGTCTGGTCCGGGAGCTTTCCAGGGTTTCATAGAAAACAACGCTTTCTTGACTTCATTTGTTCTTATATCAGCTGCCATGTTCTTTAGACTTTCAATACTCATCTTCGGGTATGAGACCTCCGTTTGAGACCACGTACAACACCTATCAGGACAATCAAACAAGGTTTTATAATAGTTAGTAACCAGTTGCTGCAAGGTTTTATAATAGTTAGCTTTCATATGGTAGTATCGCGTATTACGGTCCCCGTTAGCTAGCCAATTAGTCCTTGCTCAAATTTTCCTGTAACCGGGCCTTCAACCTTTTCATACCTCCATAATTATATTGCATTTGCAGCTTTTTTTTGGATACCTTCTAATCTCCTCATGGTTTCAGCCTTGTTCCTCCTAACCTCATCAAAGGTTTCTAATTTCCAGTCCTTGATTCCTTCTCTAATGCTTCTAATATTTTAAAGGAAATTAGCACCATTATTCCAATGATGCTTGATCATGTCATGATAAGATTCATTTAGCAGCCATGCATTTTCAAACCTGAAGGGTTTCTCAGCTATGCTATTGAAAGTGACAGTTGGAACAATGAGAATTGGATGGTGGTATGAAAATTCAACCCGCGCCAGCACTTTGACCTACGCATTCGAAAATCTCCATCGCCAGCTATCGTTACTTAAGGCACGATCCATATTTTCATAAATACGTTGACCTTCGTGGAAAATAGGACCTCGCCACGTAAAATTTGGACCTCTAGATTCAATATCTTCGAGCAAACAACTTTGAATCCTATTGCGAAAAGTGGTGCATCTATTATTGGAGGCTTGAAGACCACCTCTTTTCTCAAAACTCTTAGCAATATCATTGAAATCACCTGCTACAAGCCACAGATGCTGCTTTCTTATGGAGATATCATTCAACATCTCCCAAAGGAGTTTCTTTTTGTTTTCATGAGGACTAGCATACACTGCAGTAAAGAAAAAATCCTGCTTGTCATTATCTTTAATATGCAGGTGCAGAAATTGGTCATCCTTTTTGCACAAATTGATTTCAAAGTAGCTCGATTTCCACTCTACTACTATACTTCCTGAATAGCCTCTATTCTCAACAAACATGTTCTTGTCAAAATCTAATTTCTCAAAGGTTTTGTCCAAGAGCTTAGGATCGCATCTGGTTTCTAAAATCACTAACATCGACGAATGATACATGTCCATATAGTGTTTGCAATATCTATAGAAAGATTTACTAGCCGCGCCTCTACAATTCCAAACCATAATCCTATTTGGTGTAATCATCATTGGCAATTAACAAATAAAGGAATCTCGCATCATTTGGCTCCCATGGGAGTCTCTTCCACAATTTCCATAGTAAGATCATTCTCACTTACTAGCTGTGCTTCTTCCTTTTCGTTCTCCATAGACTGAGACTGGGATATTACTCTTACAGCCTCAAGGTTACACACTGCTTCTTCTTGTAAGTCAGGAGGTTCAGCCTTCTCATACTGGGCTTCATGCTGTGCATGATTAGGCTGCTCCTTATCCACACATGTTACCAACTCCACTGCTAGACTTGTCTTACTCTGCAAAGTATACAAATCTGAATGATTCTCCCTATAATTGTTCCGCTTATTAGTTTTCCCAAACATGACTTCAATCCCTTTTTTGCTGATTCCACTTGTTTTCTCCCTAATGACAATTCCTCCACGTGTCGCCAATCCAACTGCTTTACTGTTATTTGTACTTCTTTTGTCTGTTTTTGTTTCTTCAAATTTTTCCCAGTTGTGCCTCTTGGAGTTTTACTATTGTTATCCACCTGATTATCTACTCTGATTCCCATATTAGTTAGTGAATCCACCAACTCCTCATGTCCTTCCGATTGGGTACGTGTAACAGCTTCCCCACCTTTACCAAGAAAGGAAATATTCCTTTCCACGTACTTCTCTTTCTTATCCTGACCGTTACTCTCAACACCTCCAGTTGTGGGCCCATTCAAATTTTGCTCATTAAAGTTTGAAACATTCTCCATTAACTCCTCTGTTCCACCATATAAGGCATGAAATTGTGACCCTCATATATTAGGTAAATTAATAATTTTCTCCAAATCCTTGTTCCCTCCATCATTAACTTTCACCGTAGTCTTGTTCCCTGCCTCATTAATATTCACCAGAGCTTTTTTTCCGCCGCCTAACCACCCATTACCATCCTTCTCTTTTCCTTTACGCATGCGCCTTTGTTTCTGTACAACAACCCATGGCCCAGTGACATCGCTCTCCAGATGCCGCACTTCGCTTTGCGCCTTAATACTCTCATCTCTATTATGTTCCCCAACCTCTTGATCGTTCCCTTTCTCATTAATCTCCACAGTCTCTTTAACCGGGCACCCTTCTTTGTAGTGTCCGAATTTTCCACAGTTTTTGTAGAGTAAGTGTAAGCCTTCGTACTCCACCTTGTAGTAACGGTCATTGATCATAAACATTGCAACCAAAGTTTTGGTTAAATCAATTTCTACACATATCCTCGCATACTTTCCACGAGCGTGTAAAACTGTATTTTTATCAACCTTCACCGTCTTTCCTATCTTATTTCCAATATGGTGTAAAATTCTGTTGATTGCTATTAGTAATACATTTCCTCAAAAAGTTTCATAAAATATGTTAATAAGTAGACCAAATGAAAAAAGAAATACTGATTGCTATTAGTATTTCTTTTTTCATTTTGTCTACTTATTAACATATTTTAGGAAACTTTTTGAGAAAATTTATTACTATCTACGTATTTTTTTTTGCAGATTTTATTACTTGAACCTTATAGCAATTTTTAAAAGAAAATTTCGTAGAAAAATCTACAAATTAACAAGCTTCCTATTTTTTTTTTTTGGTAATTGGTGGTAACTTTCAAAAAAAAAAAATTAGAAATACTATTTTAAAAATTATTGTTTAAAGTGAGAGTACTTTAGAAAATTTCTTTTAAAATGTGTAAAAGATTACAACTCACACAAATATATTGGCAAAATGAAAAAGCTTTAGAAAATAAAAAAAAATCATGTCAGCACATCCATCAATCAATCAATGTGTTATGATGCCATGTGAGTAAAACGATGTCTTACATCATTTATTTTATATATAAAAAAAATTTAATAAATAAGGTGTGTTTGAATTATAATTGAATTTTATATAATTGATTTTAATAGAGTTGAGTTTTTCAGAATTCATTTATATTTGAATACATTTATGTTAAAGTGTGATAAAATATAATTTTAAGCGTAAAAAACTACTTTTAAACTCTTATTCTGTACATTTTAAGTTCAAATAGAATTAATTTTTAATATATAATCAATTCCATATTTTTAATATCAACTCTACATTTTTAAAATTATTTTTTTGACTTTTTCAAAAACCAAACAACACATGCTAAATACCTCTTACAATGGGTATGAATCACCGATACAACAAAATAGAAATCACACCATAATTTATCAAAAAATTTTTTTTTTGAAAGCAAGAAAATATATTAATGAACCAACCAAGTCTCAAATTACAGAACTCCAACCAAAGAAAATTACACACCTAATGAACTCTAGCTTAAGTAATACAATGAGTTATTGAAAAACTCATAGAAATTAGAGCTTTACAACTCCACACGACATCTCTTGAATTCCAAGTCGAATTGTTGAAGACTATCTCATTTCTTCGTAACCAAATGCTCCAAAGAATGGCTAGTCAAACAACTCCCTCCTTCCCTTTTTTCACCTTCTTTGCACGACAAAAATTGCTCCAATGCCAAAAATTCTCCTTAAAATCACCGGAACAATTAAGGTTCAAACCTATTCAATTTGCCATCTTTATCCAAACAATAACGACAAAACGACAACACAAAAAAGAATATCGCAATGTCTCATTAATTTCCTCACAAAGCACACAATCTAAATTCAAAAATTACGCATTTAGATAAAAGCAGCCGTGCTGATTTACAAATAATAACGAACTCACTCTTTGAGATGAATATGTTGGAAAACAAGAGTAATAAAATAACAACACAGATATTTAACGTCAAAAATTAAAATCACAAGGAAAATCAAAACACTCATACTCTTTCAAATTTAAGTAGTAACTATTATCTTATAACATTCTAATATAAAAATAAAAAAAGAATACAAAAAATCAAATATAATTTCAAAATATTTTAATTAATGTATGTTGCAATAGAAAACTTGAATTTATTATATAAGCTAAATTAAGAGATATAAAATATTTGTGTAATAGGTTTTCAGACAGTTGAATCTCAAGCAGTGATCCTGTCTGGCTGCAGTGAAGATTATTTGAGATTTGTTGCGGCGTTTTACTGTGCATTAGCATTGATAAACTCTATTTTTCTGCAGCCAATCACATCAACTGAGTGAATGCTTTTTCTATCTTCCATTGTTTAATCAATATATTGTGCAACAACACTCAACTCTTTGTAATAGTCTGTCTATAAATTTATTGCTTTTCATAATAAGTGCTTTTCATAATAAGTCTATTATATAATCATTTCTCTTCAATATAATATGGCTTCTTCTTCTTCTTCCACCAAAGTGTCTATGAAACTTCTTATAGATACAAAGAATGAGAAAGTTCTTTTTGCAGAAGCTTCAAAACCTGTCATAGACTTTCTCTTCAACTTGCTATGCTTACCTATTGGTACTGTAGTTAAGCTACTAAGTGCGAATAACATGGTAGGTAGCTTAGGAAATCTGTATCAGAGTGTTCAAAGTCTGAACCAGAACTACATGCAACCATTTCAAACCAAGGATGTTCTCTTAAACCCAAAAGCACAAAGTTCTTCCACTGAAATCTCTGGCCTCCTTACCCAAAATGACGAAGATGATGAAGAAACTAAGTTGTACATGTGCCCTAATAAATGTAACCATTACGAGGTTACATATGATAGCAACACTATATGTCCTGGCCGTCCCAACCTTTACGGCAGTTCCACTCATTATATGAACCGTGAAGTACATCCTATTGGAAATAGGAAGGTCCCTAAAAAGAAAACTTTTGTTTACAATGGTTTTGTGAAGGATGTTGTGACTTTTATGGTGATGGATGATTTGGTGATTCAGCCAATGTCAACCATATCTAGCATCACACTTTTGAACAAGTTCAATATCAAGGAAATTGGTACCTTGCAAGAAAAGGTGGTTGAGCTGGGCATGGCTGAGGTAGTTATATCTCTCAATTTTTTTCTTCTGATTTCAGTATTTCAACTTTATTGTATTTTTGTAATGTTTGTAACAGGGTATCAAGTTGCTAAAGGCTTCTTTGGAATCCAAGATGGTGTTGACAAGTGTTTTCCTAAAGAAGCAGAATTAATATGCCAGCATTAATGTTCTTTAGATGTGAAAATGGTGTTTTGGTTTTCTTTTCTCTTTCTCTAGTTTATTACTACTGTAAAAGAAAAGGTGCTTGCAATGCTTTTTTACTTCGTTTTGAATGGTCATTATCGATAAGTTATCGTATCTTTTTTTGGCTTGTAAGTGTAATGTACTATATCTTATCTATTCCCATTGTACTGCTATTTCTACTTTTCAATGCAGCCTTAACTATAACAATTGACTTTAATTAAATACATAAATTAGAAAATTATTAAATCTAGAAAACCAGTGTTTTAAAAATCAGTCCAACATCATGGGCAAGATTCGAATCCAGCTCCAAAGGGTTCAAATGCACTCCCTCTACCACTAGGCTATAGAAGTTTTCATGTTTTAAATATGGAAGGAAATATATATGTAACATATTTTCTACTTTTCTAATTTTTTTTCAATAATAGTATTTATTCATATTTATAATGTATTATTTATTTATAATTTTATTATTAATATGTATATATTACTTTATGTATTATTTATTTATTTTATATAAACGTTTTTTTAATAATTTTATTTAATGTTTTTTTTATTCAGTTTTTTTAATTTATATAAACGTTTTTTTAATAATTTTATTTAAATGTTTTTTTAATATTTTTTTTAATTTACGTTTTTTTATAATTATATAAATGTAATATTTAAAAATTTATATAAACATTTTTTTAATAATTTTCATAAACATTTTTATTCAGTTTTTTTAATTTATATAAACGTTTTTTTAATAATTTTATTTAAATGTTTTTTTTAATAAATTTTTTAATTTACGTTTTTTTAATAATTATATAAATGTAATATTTAATAATTTATACAAATATTTTTTTAATAATTTTCATAAACATTTTTATTCAGTTTTTTAAATTTATATAAACGTTTTTTTTAATAATTTTATGTATATTTTTTTTTAATAAATTTTTTTAATTTACGTTTTTTTAATAATTTTATTTATTAATACATAACTAATATTATTAAAAAACATTTAAATATGAATATATACTATTAAAAAACATTAATTAAAAAAAATTATTATTAAATATTATTAACATTTAAACGTTTTTTTATAAATATTATTAAAAAAACGTTTAAACGTTTTTTTAAATATGAATATATACTATATAAACATTTAAACGTTTTTTATAAATATTATTAAAAAAATGTTTATTAAAAAAATATTAAAAAAACATTTAAATAAAATTATTAAAAAAACGTTTATATAAAATAAAAAACTGAATAAAAAAACATTTAAATAAAATTATTAAAAAAAACGTTTATATAAAATAAATAAATAAATAAATAATACATAAAGTAATATATACATATTAATAATAAATTTATAAATAAATAATACATTATAAATATGAATATATACTATTATTGAAAAAAAGTAGAAAAGTAGAAAATATGTTACATATACAGTTCCTTCCATATTTGAAACATGAAAGCTTCTATAGCCTAGTGGTAGAGGGAGTGCATGTGAACCCCTTGGTGCTGGGTTCGAAGCCTGCCCATGGTGTTTTATTTTCTTGTGTTTTTTCAAGTTTTTCCAAGCTTTCCAAGTCAGCAAGCGCCACGTAAGAAGATTTTGTGCCAACTAGGAAGATTCCACAAGCCCAGTCAGCCAAACATGGAAGAGGGGGTCCTGAAAACAGAATCTTTTTTGTTAAGGGGTCAAGGCTAAATTTTTTTTTAATAAGGGGGAAAACCGAATCTCGCTAATTTGGCAGGGGGTAAATAGTATTTAACCCTAAATTTTTTAAAAATATCATATCATAAATTCACAATTTCATAACTTAAATTCAAACTTTAAACAAAGGTATCAAACATAACAAAATAGTAAAAAATTACAAAGTCTAATTGCAAACAAAGTCTAATTACAATATAATCTAAACAAAGTCTAATTACAACATAATCTAATTGAATAGTTTATAACAAAATAACTCCAATATGTACCAAATTTAATTCAAAATAGGATCCTCCTAAAAAGAAAATCAAATAAAATTCAATATGTTTATGCTATTGAAGAAAATTTATTAGCAAAGTTAACAAATAGACAATAAAGTTTTTAATTTGTCACTAACGAAAAAAAACTATGTGAGAATGCTATTTAAGTAATACACTACTAAATATATTAAAAAAAAATTAAAAAAAAAGTTTAAAAGAAATGTTAAAAAAAAGTTTTAAAAAAAATTTAAAAATAAAAAAATAAAACAATTAAACCGCCGGTTTTCCGGTTTTCCCGGTTTTCACCGGTTCCCACCGGTTTGATGACATACCCGATTCGACTATTGAACCAGACCGGTTACCTGGCCGGTTCCCGATTCGACCGGTCCGACTGGCCGGTCCGGTCCGGTTTTTAAAACACTGCACAAAATCTTGACATGCGTTTTAGAAAAAAAATTTAAATAACCAAATTTAAAAAAAAAAAATACCAAAAAAACCCACATTTCAAGTTATTTAGTGAAGTGTCTAGGTTTGGGATGTCCAAAAGGTGTATGCGCTAAATGAAATGGCGTAGAAGTTGGTATAATAGATGAATGCGCCATTTCATCTGGCTTGCCCTAATTGGACATACATTTGCGCTAAATGAAATGGTGCATTAGGTATATATTTTTTTGAATTAGACATACCAAATGGCGCATAAGGCCATGTTTATTTATTTTTTAAAATTTTTCTAATTAACATTTAGACACCTATTTATACATGCGGTAATACAAATCGAAACAACGGATCTATATAAAAAAAATCAGAAATAACAAATTTTATTACTTTAAGGCTTTGGATATAACGAAAACAACCGATTATCGAAAACCTAACAAAATGCCTAATGTCTTCCTTCGCCAAGACGCCCATCTGTTCCGCACTGAGGTCTTGTTATCACACGTCAAAGACGGTCGTTGACGCCGCCGCGAACCCTAGGACCACCCCTACCCCTTCGTGGTTCTTGTTGTGATTGTGTAGCTGGGCTTGGAATTGTGTTGTTCCGATGGTCGCTGTCAATGAATTCGTCAACGCCACCATAATTTCCCGGAAACCGACTGTCGTAAAGTCGGTTACCCAAGCCCTCAAAAGTGCTAAATGATGGTGGGGGAGTAGGTTGGGGTATGACTTCCGGAAAGTAACACCCAACAACACTTGTACTACCTTGATAAAGCCCAAATTGATTGGACGGTGTTGCAAACCCAAAGGGTGTACCCTACAAAGCCAAGTGGTTGTGAATGGGTTTGGTATTGGCTTGTGTGCTAGTGTTGGCTCTCAGCTTGATTGTTTGGTTTGGACTGTGTTTGGAAGAGATTTTGTTGGCGGTAGTTGAGGTTGGAACGGGACGGAGTCTGGAACAGATTTTGTTGTTGTTGGGTGTACTGATATTGTTGTTCTTGTTATTGTTCTCGTTGTTGTTGTTCTTGTTGTTCTCGTTGTTGTTGTTGTTCCTGTTGCTGTTGTTGTTGTGGTAGGATATAGTTGTGAAGGCGGGGGTCTATCAAGTAGAACGGATCCGCCACAAATAAATTAGGAGTGGTAACGGTACAGTACCAACTCATGTTCTGTGCGGATGGTTTCATCTCACGGTCACTCACGGGGAAGTTGAGGACATATTGGCGGCGGTCTTTCCACATCTGGCGCCATTCGGGAGCGTAATCCTTCCAATTTTGATGATTCCATTGATGGTTTACTCGTTTAAGGTGCCATACTCCCAAGTCTATTGGAGGATCAGGTATACCTTGATGCATCCCGAACTGGAGTTTGACCCGGTCACTATGATGCATCTCGATGATGTTGTACCTAATGATGCAAGTTTTTGCAGTCCAAATAGCTGCATTTGCACCTCTTGGTTCATGATCGCATTCCAGATACGGTCTCCAGATAAACTGCATGCATAAGACTTATACATTATTTCGGTCAAATGTCTATGAAAAACACACTTATAAAAGAGGAAAAGATTAGAGATTATACATCCTCGAGACGTAAGTGATCAATCAGCTGGAGGTACATCGTGATATTTGACCGCGAATTTTTCGTGAAGTCCATCTTTTTCACGCAAAATCTAAAACGCAATTGAAGTGTGTCAGTTAAAGTAAACCCTAATCAATTTATTTTGCATTTAAAATATGAATTAAAAACTTACCTCATTGCATATGGGAAGGTCCAGTTGGTTCTGTTTACTGGGGCTAGTATAGGCATTCTCCACCACCCCAAAACTTGCACCAATAGAGCGCATCCATAAAATGTACAAGAATCGTTTTTTGCATTCTTGCAAAGGGATTGGTACAACGTCGCCAGGACAACAGACTCCCAACTATAGTGACCCACTCTATTAAAATCCATTAACAAACGTAAATACATAAAATTTATGGTGTTCCCGGTACTGTTTGAAAATAAAACGTTTCCAAAGAGCAAGATCAGGTAACACCTAGTTTTCTGGAGTATCGTTTCTTCGGAAGAATCGTCGTTCAACTGAAAGTCCCTGTAATATATTTTTAAGTTCTTGAGGTTTACACCCTGTCCCCTAGAACCTGTGTCTCCCTCTATCAGATCTATACCCAATGCTTGCTGGCAAAGGGAAGTGGCTTGCATTACACAACCATTAATGACCTTACCGTCTACTAGAAGGCCTAACAACATGTGTACATCCTCCAGGGTTATTGTGCACTCCCCTATTGGAAGATGAAATGTGTGGGTCTCAGGCCTCCAACGTTCTAACAAGGCCAGAATAAATTTGTGATCTATGGACGACTCTGTGATGCTGTTGATGGCCTCGAAACCAGCAAATCGTAAATATGGTTTTATATGTTCATCTGGAGCAACGATAAAGTGACTACGTGTGCGGAATCGGGAAGCGTCCTGGAAAAAATTATGTAAGTATTAATATGCAGTTATAACATAATAGACTTGTAACTATAAGTAAAATACTTACATATGCTGCGATGTTTTCTCTGGTTCCTCGGTGGACGTTTCCCATGGTTAAGAGAGACATGCTTGCAGACTGGAAATCTGGAGTATGAAAACGAAACGATTTTGGTGAGAGTAAATGTGTGATGGTGATGAGAAATATGCAGAGGCCAAGATAGTATATGTAGTGAGAAGGCTGAAACGGTAACATGATGCATGTTGGACATGTCAACACATTCAATTGTGTTAGGTGTTGCTTGTGCAGAATTGGGTGGCATGCATGCAGCATAGCTTTTGGTGACAGGACATGGTGACATGCATGCAGAGAAGAAGTAGGTGACAGGATAGTGTGTCATGCATGCAATAGTAGCTGGAATCGTTTCAGATCATAGGAACTTGCTGGAATCGTTTCAGAAGCATGCAACAGACAGGAATCATTCAGACACAAGCGTGACTGGTAGGGACCACCAATTCTGACATATCTACATATGCGCCATATGATTTTGCGCATTCAGTTAGGTTTAATACATATGTGCCATATGGTTTGGCGCCTTCCTGGAAAAATTTGAACCTATGCGTCATATGGTTTGGCGCCTTCTAGGAAACCCTAATTTTTGAAAATTAGGGTTTCTGTTTTGTCCTGTAGTGAAGCTGTCCTGATGTCCCATACCATCTATGTTATGGATAGTAAGATAGGTGTGCATTCATCTATAAATTAGGGTTTCTTATGTGTGAAAGACTACACACGCAAATTAAGGATGAGATCTCGCATTAGGCCAGATTGCTCGCACCAGAGATCAGAGCCTCCACCACCCGTGAAGCGGCTCGACTATCAACCGGAGTATCGTAGAAGGAACGGACATGTCTTATTCTCTCCCGTCAAACCTCCCATGCCGGTTATGTTTTGGGATATCCATTCCATGGACCAACTGAATAGGACTATCCTGAGGTTTTTGGATGGGGAGTACAATCCCGGCGAAGAGATCAAAAGTATCAAGAGGCTTAGAATAAGGGGTGGTGTTTTACTTGAAAGGCAACGTTGGTGGGAGAATATGGAGGATAACATCCAATGCACTTGGATGATGGAGGACAGAGAAGACATTGTTTTAACTGTTGTAATTTCTTAGGTGTCGCAGTTTCTTTGATTTCTGTAATTTCTTTACCGTTCAATCAAATGCTCAACGCATATTTCAATGAATTGATATTTTATCGTTATGTTGTCAATAAATAAGTTATTAATAATTAACAATAATATTTCCCGCCTAAAATAAAATATTGTACAATATTTTCCCGCTAAAAAAGTGGTAGGCTCTTCTATAAATAGAGGTGTGTGTGTGGAGGTTGAAGTATCAAATCTTTTGTTGTTATTACTTCCAATAGTTATAAATGGCGTCTGTTTGGGCTGTAGTGTTTTTTGAGGAAGATAGTCACATGAAGGTTTGTCTGAACCCGCATTGGGATTTCAAGAGAATTGTTAATGCCATCAACACCGGGTTTCGTCAACTGGATGGTCCAACCAGGAAAGTTAAACAAATAGATTACCATTGTCCATACATTACATTGACGGATAATAAGCCAGAAGGCAACTACATGTATTATTGGAATCGTGTGAAAGATGATGTGGATGTGGATCTAATGTTCTGGACACACAGTGGAGAGTTTTAGCAGTTATAATTGAGTAGTTTAAATTGTGTATGATGTTGTCGTACACATCATACTTGAAAATCCACTTGTTTTGTGTTATTGTATTGTTGCAGTGTAATTTTGTATTCTACCAGTTATTATAAGGGTTTCCAAGTATATGTTGCAAACGTTATTATGGTGTAATCAGACCTTGGATCATTTAATTAATGTTGATGTGGTTGTTGTATTTGTTGTGTTTGATGCAAACATTAAGTAAGCTAACAGACATTGATCATTGTGTGTTTGTCTTTTACAATCAATTTGGAATCTTAAGACAGACATAGATCAGTGTGCGTCTGTATAGTCACATCATCTTGGAATCATTAGAACAGACATAGATCAGCGTGCGTCTGTCTAGTCTCGTCATGTTAGAATCTATTGACTGACTTTGAACGGTGTGCAAGGCTGTAAGCATGTTGATAAACAGTTCGCAATAGAGCATTATCTTGTCCTATTTAAGACAACCAATATTTCTAAACATTACAACACACACAAACAATATTGCTTAATACTACTTGATATTACAACACCCAAAACCAAACACTAACCCGAAACAATGGCTTCATCTCCCCAATACTTAGCAAATGCCCATCTAAACGGTGAGACTTACATTTCTGAAATAGTAGGTTTTCTGATGAGAAACACAGAAATTGTGACATTTTTGTTAAGCAAAAGAGCCAATTTTACATACTTCCATCAGCGACTTCAGGCTAAGATTGCAATGGGTCCTATTGCAAACATTGTCTACCAGTATGCTTCTTTCAATAACAACAGCACCGTCAAGTTTTATCAGATGGAGATTGCAAATGATGAAGACCTCCAGAATACGTTTGCTAACCACGAATATTCTGGCTTCGAAACCATTGAGCTGTACGTTACTATACAGGTTGATACATAAGAACCTCATATTGTTCAGTCGCAAGTTATTGACCCACCCGTTGACGAGCAAGAAGAGGTTGATGTCATAGATGAGGAAGAAGAAGAACTGGAAACTGAAGTTGACTACATGGTCAACGAGGAATCCGAAGACGAATAAGACATATCGATGCCTCCAGCTCATGTGTACGAATCTCCAGCACATATGAGTAACTTGAACTTACAAGGCGACGAACCTTCATCTGATATCTTCTTCACCCCGTACATCCAAAGTGACGATGAGTTAAAGAAAGGAGACAAGTTTCCTTCTATGGAGGCATGTCTTAGAACAATTAAAAAATGGCACATGGCGCACAACGTTGATTTTGATGTAGATCGTTCAAACCTGGAACTGTATGTAATCATTTGTAAAAATCCAGAGTGTGCATTCAGACTGTTGGCTTCTTATAGGAAGAGAAGTAATGCCTGGGTGATAGGGTCGATTACGCAACAACACACATGTGTCAACCCTAATACTTCCCAGGATTATACGAAGCTCAGTGGCAATCTTATCTGTTAGGAGATCTTGCCTCTCATAAGCTGTAATCCGTCTTTGAAGGTCAAAACGATTATCTCGCATATCGTTACAGCCTACAACTACACTCCATCTTACAGAAAGACGTGGATTGCAAAGACAAAGGCAATTGAAATAGTCTACGGCAATTGGGAGGAGTCATACAAAAATCTTCCCCGCTACCTTACTGCGCTACAAACTTACGCACCTGACACTGTTTCTATTCTAGAGACACTAACCTGCGCATGCCCCGGATGGAACCCGTGTCCAAGGAAACGGAATATTCCATCACCTTTTCTGGGCATTCAAACCTTGCATACGAGGGTTTGCATATTGTAAACCCATACTTCAAATCGATGGAACATGGTTATACGACAAATACAAGGGAACCATGCTGATGGCAGTTGCATAGGACGGAAACAACAATATATTTCCAGTGGCATTCGCAATAGTTGAAGGTGAAACTGCCGCGACTTGGAGTTTCTTTCTAAGAAATCTCCGAGAACATGTTGCTCCTCAGCCTGACCTCTGTTTAATCTCAGATAGGCACGCTTCCATTGAGAGTGCTTATAACAATCCAACAAACGGATGGCATGACCCACCATCAACTCATGTGTATTGTATTCGCCATATTGCCCAGAACTTCATGCGGGAGATCAAGGATAGGCAGCTCAGGAAGACCCTGGTCAATGCTAGTTATGCATTAACCCAACCTACATTCCAGAATTATCGGAGTGAGATTGTACTGACAAATCCAGATGCGGGAACTTGGATAGATAACCTTTCCAAGGGTAAATGGACAATGGCTTATGACAACGGCGTGCGATGGGGCCACATGACGACAAATCTGGTAGAATCCATGAATGGAGTTTTCAAAGGCATTCGTAACCTTCCTATCACTGCACTAGTGGAGGCAACCTACTCTAGGATGGCTTCACTATTCTCAACGAGAGGCAAGAAGTGGAGTGATGTTAGAGAATCGAGTCAATTGTTTAGTGATAGTTGCATGAAATTTATGCAAGAGCAATCGGCAAAGGCAAACACTCATCAAGTAACTGCTTTCGATCGATTCAACCGCACCTTTAGTGTTCGCGAAACAATTGACCACAATGAGGGTTTTCCAAGACAACAATATCGGGTCATGCTAGACAACCATTGGTGTGACTGTGGAAAGTTTCAAGCTTTCCGTATGCCTTGCTCACATGTCATAGCGGCATGTGCATTTGCGCACCGCGACGCAATATCACTAATGTCTCCAATTTACAAGGCTCAGACATTGCTCCGAGTTTACAGTGCTGTGTTTCCAGTGGTAGCCAAGGAGGATTACTGGTCTGAGTATGATGGGGAGGTAGTTTGGCATAATGACGCAATGCGGCGAAAGAAAAAGGGTCGCCCCAATAGTACGCGGATTAGAACCGAAATGGACGTCCACAACAAAATGGAAAGAAAATGCAGCATTTGTCGTCAAGTGGGGCACAATAAAAATAAATGTCCTAGTCGTGGTTCGACCTCGTCGCAAGTTTAATCTACTTTGTAATTTATTTTTACGACAATGTATCAATTTCGTTTACCACCTCTTGTAACCTTTCTTTAGTCTTTCATCAATAAAGTGTGCTTTATTAAAAAACTGAAATCGACAACGCAAACATTATTTAGGGTTAATAAGAATTTTATGAAATCGGTTTATCGGACGTTTTTACGAAAATAAAAGACCGGAATCAAAAACTTTGCGCCAAAAAACAAAAAAATAGACTTTTTTTTTAAAAAAAAAAATACCCAACACATAGGAGCCATACCAAATGGCGCCTATGTGTTGCATCATGGTCTAATGCGCCAAATGAATTGGCTAAACAAAATTTGCCCTAATTTTCTAAGGTTTGCGCCAAATGGTTTAGCTACTTGTACACTTATGCGCCAAATGACATGGCGCATACACCTATATGGTGTCCCAAACCTAGACACTTTGGTAAATAAACTGAAAACTTGTTTTTTTTTTAATTTTTTTTTAATAGTTAGTTATTTAATTTTTTTCTGCAATACTTTCTACTTATTTTTGAATGATCAATTGTATGAGTATATCATCATTATTTCTTGATTATTGTGCTATATCTACTATCAACGAAGATTTATTGACTAGAGTTTTAACAACATATGTTGTGTCTATCTTATTTTCTTTAAAATAAACAATTTTTTTCCTGAATATTACTCCCTACGTTCCTTTATAATTGTCACTTTTGTGAAAAAATTTTGTTTCTTTTTAAGTGTCACATTTCAAAGTTCAAGAAAGTATTTTTGTTGTTTTGTCAAAATTACCCCTAATCATTATGATAGAGAGAGAAAATTAAATAAAGTATTAAAAAGTTTAGGATATTATTGGAAAAAGAATAATCATTACTTAAAAAGTAACAATTATCATTGGTTGTCTTGGTATGTGGAAAAACTTAAAAAGTGACAATTATAAAGGAACGGAGGGAGTACAATATTGCACAAAAAGTATATTCAAAAATTTAAATTTTAATACGAGGCGCTATAAATTTTAAAGTGAGGGTTATACCTTTGTCTTGGTGATTGATATTTGAGTTGATTGCATTAAAATGGATGAAGCCGCGTTTTACTGTGCATTAGTAATCATAACCTCTATTCTTCTGCACCAAATCACATCAACATCAACTGAGTAAATGCTTTTACTTCTACAATATTTTAAAGATAGATCTTCCCTCGTTTAATTATTAAATTTAACTATGCAACCAACCACACATAACTCTTCGTAATAATCTGTCTATATATGAACAGCTTTTCTTAATAAAACTATTATACTACCTTTCAATATAACATGGCTTCTTCTTCTTCCACCAAAGTATCCATGAAACTTCTTATCGACACAAAGAATAACAAAGTTCTCTTTGCCGAAGCTTCAAAACCTGTCATAGACTTTCTGTTCAACTTGCTATGCTTGCCTATTGGTACTGTAGTTAAGCTTCTAAGTGCAAATGACATGGTAGGTAGCTTAGGAAATCTGTATCAGAGCGTTGAAAATCTCAACCAGAATTATATGCAACCATTTCAAACTAAGCATGTTCTCTTAAATCCAAAAACTCAAAGCCCTTCCACTGTAATATCTGGCTTCCTTACCCAGAATGATGACAATGATGAAGATGACCAACAACCTAAGTTATACATGTGCTCTAAAAAATGTATTTTTCAGGTGACGTATGACAACACTACGCCATGTCCCGGCCGTCCTGGATATCCTTGCGGCCAAAGTATGATCTATGAAGTGTGTTATGTCAGAAGTAAAAAAATTTCTGAAAAGAAAGCTTCCAATACGATTAATAGTGGTTTTGTGAAAGATGTTGTAACTTTTATGGTGATGGATGATTTGGTTATTCAGCCAATGTCAACAATTTCAAGCATCACACTTTTGAATAAGTTCAATATCAAGGAAATTGGTACTTTGCAAGAAAAGATCGTTGAAATGGGAATGGATGAGGTAAAAACAAACTTTGTTATTCATGTGAACAAATTTACCATTTGTTGTATTTTGAAACTTTTATATTTATGTACCAGGGTATAAAGTTGCTCAAGGCTTCACTCCAATCTAAGATGGTTTTGACGAGTGTTTTCATCAAGAATCATAAGAGTACGTTTAAAAAATACTTATATTCAGTTTTTATATACCAACTAATGCATCACGAACTTAGTCATGTGTACTAGTTCCTGATTTATTTGCTCACTTGAATTTTATTTAGTTCAAATTTACATGCATTGTTTGTATTTATTGACAGGGAATCATGTTGCTTAAGGCTCTACAATCCAAGATGGTGTTTTCATCAAGAAGGAACTTTGTTTTGCAAGGAGAGAAAATTGTCGGGTCTTTTAAGAAGGAGTGTTGATTTGCTGGATTTTGGTTTTGTTAGTCATAGTACTGCTTATGTATTTCGTTGCAATGCTTTCTACTTATTTTTGAATGGTCAATTATATGAACTATATATATCATCCCTTATTATTGTTCTATTTCTGCAACGAATATTAATTATACTCATTAACTCTAGTTTCATCAACATACTTTTTTTTTAATAAGCAATGATATTAAGAATGAGAGCATAAGGGATACTCCACCCACTACAAACGGAAAGCTCCTAACACTCGAAACAAAGGAGTAGAAGGATATTCCAAGCGTGATAATTACAACAAACTCCTAACTTATAGAAAGATAAGAGCCAATTTCAAGAGGAGAGAATAATCTCCGACATACACTCGAAAAAGCTAAACGACTCTTTTTTAAAAATACAAGCATTACGCTTCAACCATAAACACCAAGCCGTTGCCAACCATATCACCGCCGCAATAGTCCTCTTTTTTAAACTCTTCACTTTACCACAAGAAGCAAAGAATCCAACAAAATCATCAAAAGATAACTCCAATCCTTGACCAATCCAATGGAACACCCTTCTCCATATCCGGGAAGTTATCTCGCAACCTCTTATGAGGTGAAGTAAAGTCTCATCTTTTTTTATGCACAAAACACACATCAAGTCATTAGCATCCACCAAAACACCTCTTTTGAAAAGTTGATCTTTAGTTGCTATTCTATTATGTATAATACGCCAACCAAAAAACAGAATTTTTGCGGGAGCTTTAACATTCCACAAATAAGACACTTCTTTAACCAAACCTACATTGAGAGGAGGACCCGAGAGATAAGTTTTGAAGCGGTCATAACAAGACTTAACCGTAAACACACCCGACGATACATCTCTCCATGAAATAGTGTCCGAAAAATGAGTAGACAGGCTGCACTGCTGCATTGCTTTCAACTTTACATCATTTAATCCAAAAGTATCTGTATTAGTCAATATTCACACATATCAGCAAAAATCTAAGTATTCTTTGCATTCTATACTGCAAATGCATGTTTTTATTGTGAAATGTGCTGTTAAAATATATTAAAATTTAAGTAATAAAAATTTAAAATTTTATGTTTTCGTTTTATTGAAGGTTGAAGCATATGGAAGAAGAAAGTGATAACAATTTGAAGCATGTCAAATATTAAAATTAGATAAATATTAAAATTCACTATGCCAAATTTTTCTTTTAGCAACACCCCTACTAAAGCGCTTTTAGGAAAAAGCGCTGATATAGGTTTCGCTAAAAACAAAATAAAAAAACACGCAAATAAAGCGCTCTTAAAGGGGGGTTACGAAAGCGCTTTCAAAAAGCGCTCTTATAGGGGGGTACGAAAGCGCTCTTATAGGGGGGGTTACGAAAGCGCTTCTCAAAAGCGCTCTTGTAGGGGTGGTTATGAAAGCGCTTTTAAAAGCGCTCTTATAGGGGGTTGTCTACGAAAGCGCTTTTGGGATAAAAGCGCTGGTATAGTGGGTATATATGAAAGCGCTTTTATAAAGCGCTCTGGTTTCCTTAAGTGAATTAAGTGAATTAAAATTGAAATTAATAAACTTAAATTAGTTTTGCCTCTCGTCACTTTCTCTTCTCCACTGTTGTCTTCCCTCTTTCTCTCACGAAATTAAAATCTCTGCAAAGAACCCTAGCCCCCTTTTTGCTCGATTTCGCTTCTTTTCATCTTACCAAATCGGTCTGATTTCCATTCATTCACCTTTCGTGGAGTTCAAATTTTCGCAGGCGGCGACTACACGTACTCTCACCAACAACAACTTTGAATTCATTTTGAGGTAAATCTTCTCTCATCTTTCACTATTTTCGCTTTGATTGTTTAAGTTGGTGCTGCTCTGCATACTTAAGAACCAAAATGAATGTTCAGCTTGAAGTTGCTCCGATTACTAAGTACGGGTTGGATCCTAATTTAATTCCCGGTCGACAGATTGCTGTGAATAAGTCTTGAAACAGGGGAATATTAGAGTGCTTAACATTCACACTGCATTTAGATCTTTGCTTAGAGGCCACACTCAGGTTTGCTATTATTAGTTCATTCTTTTATTCATTTGTTGCCGCCTTGTGATTGCAATCGTTTTCTAATTGAGAAAATAGCATTAGGGGTTAATAACAGTTTAAAGGTTTTTATCATATTAGAGTTCATATGCATATGTGTATAACTTACTACAATTGAAGAAAAAGTTAGGTTACACTCTACTCTTTATAAGCTGGTTGATGATTTATCTGTTAGAGAGAGCATATTTGTTTTTAGTTCAATTGTGTAAATGACTGAATACTTGTTTAAGTTGGTTCTGCTTTGATGTGTTTAAGTTGACTGGTTGAAGGTTTGAAATCCCAAGAAAATGCTCATATTGAAATCCCAAGAAAATGCTCATATTGAAATCCAAAACAAATCTATCATCAATTTCTCCCATACATTGATAATATTTGAAAACAGATGCCACAAAGCTAGATAATATTTGAAGTTTTGTTTGAGTATCTCAGCATAATTTGCATTTTCTTGGGTTTATTGTCGATATAGATTTGCTAATAAAATTGGTATTTGGTCACTGCATGTTCTAAAGGTGTTCAGATGGAATTTTATACATAATGAGTCTATATATTATACATATACAGACAATAATCTATGGAATTTGTCTTCTTATCATAATGAGTAAAATAAAACGCAATTAGTATATTTAAGGGTAAGACAATAATATGGTTTATGATTTTGTGTAGAGGTAAGTTACAGGTTTAATGATAAGGTTTGTGTGAGTTTGGTATGAAACGTGTGTAGTGTGAAGGACAAAGAGGATGAAATGTTTTGATTGATTTTCTTTAATTTTAAATGATGAATGATTTTTAATGTTTTTTAATGGTTTGCAATGTTAGAAGTTAGTGTAATTTTGGTTATTGTTCATATTAAACTCATGAACAGTATCGAAATTATAAGATGGAAGGTAATTTTGGTTAGTGTTTTATGGAATCTGCACTATTCACCCATTCTTATTATAATCATACATTGCATTGAATTTTTTGTATAGGTCTGACTGGATTGATAACTTTGGATCTCTTTGGAGCTCGTATCATTGACCCTGGTACTACATATTTACGAGTATGTACACACTTCAAACTATTGTTGATTTCCTTTGTTCAATCGATTTTGTCTTGGTGATTACTAACTTTGTGAATTTGCTATAGGGGTAACTTATGTAGAGTAAAAGTTTGGCGTTTGGCGTTTTCTTGAGTTCGGTAACATCCGAGGTAAATTTCTTTCTCAAATTAGTGGTATTATGATGAATTTGTCTGAAATTGTGTAATTATATATGTTGCGTTTTATTGCTCCGGATTCATTCCGTTTATACTTTGCGTTTTGACAGAAACTCATTATACTGACATTATGTTTTCTAACAAAAACTATAGTCATGTTATCTACTTTCAAAGAAGAAATGAAAGAGGCTCAAGAGCTTTACTCATTATTCCGACATGTGGAATATTCTTGATGTCAATTTCGTTAATCGTTAAGTGATGAACTTACTAACTTTGTGAATTGAATTCGCCATAGGGGTTACTTGTGAAGAGTGAAAGTTTGACCGTTTTTGTTTAGCTTAATTAAGACATGGATAAGACATGGATGAATTCAAACCGATTGTCGAAAGAGTACGAGAAAGGGGTATGGGAATTCGTTAAGTTTGGGGTTGCGCACTCCGAAGACCCGATTCGAATGCCGTGTCCTTGCTTGGGTTGTTGTTATGGGGATAAGGTTGACGGGAATAAGTTGGCATCGCATTTACTACGGTTTGGAATTGATAGAAGTTATGCATGTTGGACAATGCATGGTGAGAAAAGTAACGGGAATGTTGAGTCGAGGTGTAATACAAAGTATGCTTCAAACGACGATTGCACAGACACATATGATTATGACCGAGTCGAAGAGATTGCAGAAGCGCTTGAAGAAGATCTTGAGGATTGTC
Organism: Vicia villosa; assembly: GCF_029867415.1. NCBI lineage: Eukaryota > Viridiplantae > Streptophyta > Magnoliopsida > Fabales > Fabaceae > Vicia > Vicia villosa. The sequence continues at coordinate 10,022,881 of NC_081181.1, forward strand.
CCAAAATGTTCGAGAGGTTGGTAAGCGATGCAGAGAAACCGTTGTATGATGGTTGTACAAAATTCACAAGATTTTCTGCGGTGTTAAAGTTGTACAACTTAAAGGCGGACAATGGATGGTCGGATAAAAGTTTCACAGAGTTATTAGCCCTTATGAAAGATATGCTACCAGATGATAATGTTCTTCCCAATCGAACGTATGAGGCCAAAAAGATGTTGTCCCCTATTGGCATGAGCTATGATAAGATGCATGCATGTCCAAACGACTGCGTTTTGTTTCGAAACGAGTATGCAGCGTTGAATGATTGTCCTAAATGCGGTGCCCCTCGATATAAGAAAAAGTTGTCTCCTGCCAAAGTCTTATGGTATTTTCCTATAATTCCGAGATTTAGACGCATGTATCGTAGTGAAACCGATTCAAGACACTTAACCTGGCATGCAGATGAAAGAATTATTGATGGAAAGTTGCGACATCCGGCAGACTCACCACACTGGATGAAAGTTGATACTGATTATCCTGAATTTGGAAAAGAAGCAAGAAACCTTCGCTTGTCATTGTCTACTGATGGAATGAACCCGCATGGTATTCAAAGTATCTCGCATAGCACATGGCTTGTGATTCTTATGATTTATAACCTACCTCCGTGGCTATGTATGAAGCGTAAGTACATGATGTTATCTATGCTAATTTCTGGGCCTAAACAACCAGGGAATGACATAGACGTATACTTGGCACCCTTAATCGAAGATTTAAAGTTTTTGTGGGAGAACGGTGTGGAGGTTTACGATGGGTATAGGAAAGAAAGTTTAAACTTGAGGGCGATGTTGTTTGGAACAATTAATGATTTTCCAGCATACGGGAATCTATCCGGGTACAACAATAAAGGTCAAAAAGCGTTTCCTGTTTATGAAGATGAAACCGATACGACACGATTGAAGCTTTGTCAGAAGAATGTCTTTCTCGGTCATCGTAGATTCTTAAATTCTAATTTTAATACGGTGAACTGACTTTATCAAAATGTCGCGGTAAGCAAGAGTCGCCACCGACTTTTATTTAATCCAATTGAAAAGGCTAAAAGAACAGGAAAAGACCTTTTGAAAGAGTTGAGTTCGGGGGGTAATTATGCAAAGGGAAGGTGTAAGGCACCCTTTGCATCCATGGTTATCCATGGGCTCTTAATTGCTTAGCTCACCTTGAAAATGTTTGATTCGTTTGAAAAGTAGGTGTGAAAAGTAAAAAACTTTGAAAAAAAGAACTTTAGCTTGTAAATAAGCGTAGTCTTTTTAAATTTGATTTGAAAAGAGTGGGAAAAGAGTTTTGAATTTTAGAGCAAGCAATTAATAGCAACTACCCTAAGTTTAGAAATTTGTTCTTTTAGCTTTTCGAGGCGAAAGGATCTATCCATACCATGAGAAGGCAGGAAGTCTTTCAATTGGATGTTAAGGGTCAACGAGGAATCGTTCGCCATAAGACTGTCCCTTGCCATAAAGAGGGAAGGTAGTCTAAGGGAAGGATATAATAGTCATTTAAGGCATCATGCGAGGATACCTTAGCAATTTGGGACAATCTTTTTATAAGGCAACATCGAGGGAGTTTCAATAACTTTGAAGGCGACAGGCAACATTGCTTTAGGTATCCTCGGAATCGAGGGTCTTGACTATTTAGTATACTTAGAGGCAACAAGGCAACAACAAGGCAACAACATAAGGCAACAGGCAACAAGAAGGGTTACCCTAAAGGTGTGTGGGTGCACAATCATGTGGTTAAATTCGATGACATTTATCTTGTAATTAGGTGATCTACGTTCAATTCATGGTTATCACTCCCTAAATTACTAACCACGCAATTAAAATAAAATAAAAGCAGAAATAAAATTTCCTACGCTATTACAATAAACACCTGCGGGATGGGGGAAATTAAAAGGCGGAAAGTAAAGGCATAAAATAAGAGAGATCAATAATTAGTTTTAAACTTCGAATGTCTTGATTCCCTCGAACCTTCGATCTACCCTGAAAATTAAAGTGAAAATAATAGGGGATGAGTGTATGGGGAATTCTTGGCATTGAAAAGAAACCTCAATTTAACCTCTGGGCAATAATTAAAATAAGAGGTAACATAATTTAAATAATAAAGAAGGAAGGATCAGAACTTAGCTTTTCAATTGCCCTGGCGCGTAGTAGGAAGATTTTTTATAATCCTGAAAATCAGCCACGAAGGAGAAACGTTAGTGCATGAATGATCTATAAACCCTAAAAGGTTTACAAACCTTACCCTTAAACCAAAGGCTTATTCAAGAAAACTGATTGTGACCTACAGGGTTTGTAAGGCTTAAAGAATGCATTGGTGTATAACACCTACCATTGACAGTGATTAGTTACCATTGACAATGATTAGTTACCATTGACAATGATTAGTTATCATGCTAAAAATAGTGAGCTAAAATAAAATCAGGGTTTAAGGCATTCAATTAACCCAAAAAATAATATTAGCCTAAAAACAATTATTTTAATGTTATGAGAAAAGTCGGGTTTTTGATTAAAAAAAGTGGTGATTATAATTTTACTATGTAAAAAATAATTTATTAAAAATAAGTAAAACAATATAAATGATAATAACTATAATAATAGAAAAGAAAAATAAAGAAGTTAAAATAGAAATATTCATGTAATTAAAATAAAAGGAAATTGAGAAACTTAGCTCTGATCCAGTGTGGTGAGACTTTGAAGGAGTATAGTAGGTATGTGCATTCGGGGCCGTTGGATCTGGAGAGGATGGAATCTAGAGGGTCCTTACGTGATCTTCACCGTAGTCCTCGCTGGGTGCGCTGTATTTAATCTGCACACAAGTAAATGGTAAAAATTACGTTGTAAATGCCTGGGTATCGAACCCAGGTCATGTATGATGACAATGGAGGGCCCTTGCCAGCAGTGCTGCATGTTTATTCGTTTGATGAAACGACTTTGAATAAATAAATATACAAATCAGTAAAAACATAAAAAACAAAGCAAGTCAAATATGGGTCCCTTATCTTTAACGTGAGCCAATGAAAACGGAGAGAGAAAGGGGTCTTGATAGACTGGCCAATGAGAACAATCAGAAGAGCCACGCAAGCATTGACTGGGGCTGAGAAATTTCAAACCACCGCACGTGGTGGTTTCCACCGTCTCTTCCGATTATATCAGTCTTCACACCTGCGAAATTCTCAAAATAAAAGATCAAGATTGACCCTACCCCCCCTAAACCGGGGTCTGCGAGTGCGGTGGTGGTGTTGTTTTTCCCTGAAATCGCCTGTAGAGTGGGTTTCGAAGAAGACAAGCCGAGTTGCCCTAACAATGGCAACAGTCCGTTCTGGCGTTAAAACTTGCATGTAAAGCATCAAGCGTGTTCTAAACATGTATATGAAGCGATCTGGACAAACAAAATCAATCAACAACGCATGAATTTAACGAAAAGGAATTCAGAATTTAACCAAACCGGTGTGTCTTCGTTGATGCGTTGTAGGATGCCCTAAGCTCGTGTGAGAGTATGGATCGATTGCTGGGACCTTCAGGAAGTTGTTTGAACGTTTAGAATGGATTGTAAATGGCTGGCACTTGATCTTCGATTGTGCAAGCTTTGTTTGAAGTTCTTTGGATACAACCCTATTCTTTTGGTGTCTCCTCCGTCCCAGGAATCCTCCCTTTGCCTCTGACTCTGCTAGGTACTTATAGGAACAAATTTAGGTTAACAAATTCGCCAGCAAATCAAGTGATTGGCATAATGGATATTTGATTTGAAAATATACTAAATCTTTCCAATTTTGGCCATATTCCATATCACACGATCATTGAGTCCCAAGGAATGTTATTTGGGCTTTACATCTGATCCAAGGCCAAAGTCTTATGCTTTAATCCATTTAGTTTACATTTTACTTTATTTATTTAATACTTATATGAATAAAATTCAGAATAAATATAAATAAATATCATAAAATTAAGGTGATGGATTAGAGATCCCTTTATATATTATTTTTTCATGGTTGTGATAGAGGTCCAAATCTTAGGTCCATTAGCTTAAAAGTTTAAGATTGGCCAAATAGGTTTCCATGTATCTCTCCAAATTAGTCCAACTCGCACTATCCATGACTTTCTCACTTTTAATCATATGAGGGTGCTATAAGACTTTTTAGAAAGCTTAATGTGTCTTCTAAATGATGCTTTTGGTTTCATCTCAATTCAGTTTTCCATGTTCGAGTTATGAGCTTTGAGAAAAAATGACGTTTTTGCGATCTTTTAGAAGGACCTGTAATGTTTCGGCTTATATCTTCCAAATGAAGCATTTTTGGACTTGGCATGCCAAAGATAAAGTTGTAGAGAATTCAATTTCCTTCAAAATGAGCTTTGGATGGGAAAATTCTGATGAAGTATGAATATTTGGTGAATTTTCAAAGTTTGGTTGACTTTTTTAGTTCATGCCAAAAATAGTGACTTTTGACTTTTGACTTTTCTGATCTTTCCTTGTATCATCATGATCAACCCTTGATCAAATGATGATTTTAGGGTTATGAGGATGTTGTTGACCAAATATCTTGAGTTTTGACTGTATATTGACTTGAAATGACTGTTTTGCCTTTGAGAGTCGACTGTTGACCTAATCAGAATTTGAGGGACTAAATTTGCTCTGTTTGACTTGAAACTTTGCAGGGAGATTCTTTGGGATGTTGGTGACCCTATGGAACCACCTTGAGCCATTGATTCAATGATTTTCTTTTGCCTGACCTAAATCCTAGTTCAGGGCCTTGTATGGGAGAGTGTGTCTATGAGCTTTTGCATATGGACTTGAAGCTTGAATAAGAGAAATACTGTGGGCAAATTTTGGGGTATGACACTAATCATCACTACCGTGGGTGGAGAAAAGCATTCAATGGAAAGGCCGAACATCGTACAGCCCCGCCTTTTTTGTCAGGTGATCAAATTTTTGAAAAGGTGAAAGATGTGAGCACTCAGTTTGGCAAGCCTTTTGCACATTTACTTGTCAAGGGTGGGTGGAAGAAGAAGTCAATTTTTTTTGAACTTCCATATTGGAAGTCGTTGTACGTAAGACATTTCCTGGATGTTATGCATATTGAAAAAAAATGTATTTGACAACGTTATAGGTACGTTACTCAATATACAAGGAAAGTCTAAGGATGGCCTTAACATAAGGAAGGACATGGTAAACATGGGAATGAGAACTGAATTGGGACCCGTGACGAAAGGAAGACGAACATATTTGCCACCTGCTGTTTACACTCTATCTAGAAAGGAGAAGAAAACATTGTGTAAGTTCCTCAGTGAAGTTAAAGTTCTAGAAGGCTACTCTTCAGATATTAGAAGACTCGTGTCCATGAAAGACCTCAAGTTAAAGAGTTTGAAGACGCACGATTGCCATGTTATAATGGAACATTTTTTACCAATAGGTATACGTTCTATTCTGCCAAAAAAAGTAAGAAGCGCAATAACTAAACTGTGTTTTTTCTTCAGGTCAATTTGCAGTAAGGTGATCGATCCCGCGATCTTACCAACATTGCAAAAAGAGATAGTTGTTACTTTATGTGATCTTGAAATGTATTTTCCTCCCTCGTTTTTTGACATAATGGTTCATCTAGTAGTTCATTTTGTATTGCCGAACGATACGTTGTTAAAGAAGCGGTTGAGTTTTGTACTGAATATCTGTCAAATGTTCAATCAATTGGACTCCCCAAATCTCATATTGTCGAAAAAAAAGAAGGAAAAAGGCTAATTGGAAATAAAGTTGTGACAATATCAATGGTCGAACGGGATCAAGCGCACTTGTATGTTCTGCACAATGAGATTGAGGTTGAGCCGTATGTTGAAATGCACAAGGTTGTTCTCTGAGATTTAAATCCGAATAGAAATGAGAATTGGATAGTACGAGAGCACAATCGAAGTTTCATACCGTGGTTTAGGGAACATATTTATTCAAAGTATCGTTCAGATCCTGCTTCAGTAACAAAAAGGTTGAGATGTTTAGCCTATGGTCCAAGTATAATTGTGTTTTCTTATAGCGCATACGCAATTAATGGATACACATTTTATACCAAAGAACAGGATGATAAAAGTACTATGCAAATAGTGGTGTTACCTTGGTAGCTGAAGCAATGCACATATCAAGTGCGAATGACTTAAATCCGAAATTTGCAAATTTGTCATATTTTGCGGTTATCGAGCGAATTTTGGTGTTTGATTACGCAAAGTTTCAAATTCCTGTATTTGGTTGCAAGTGGGTTGAAAATAATAATGGCATACGAATGGATAAGTCAGGATTTTTGCAAGTGGATCTCAATAGGGTGGGGTACAAAGATGAGCCTTTCATTCTAGCCTCTCAAGGTAAACAAGTGTTCTATGTCAATGATCCGACAAGTACGAAATGGTCTATAGTACTTTTATTTAACTAAATATATTAATTACTTAATTCTATTAACTATAAATAATTTTTATAGTAATTACATGTTTCTATAAACTTTGTAAGCAAATATCATGTAGCACAAAAGATAAAATATATATAAAGGCACGCGAGTTATTATAAGGGTATTATGGACCATTTGATAAAACAAATTGTTTCTTGCAGCTTTCTTCGCAGGTTAGGGAAGAAGTAAAAATGGTGTGGGCCCCACACATTTTAAATCTCTCTTCCCTTTTTCTTTGCTTGCCAAACAAAAAAAATGCCCCACTTCTCTTGTATCTCTCTCTTCTCTAACTCTCTTCTCTAAATAAATAGTATATGCCTCAATAGTGTGTAAATCCAGATGTTATAATTGTGTTCATCTAAATATTTTCCTTTAAAAGAAACAATTTTTTCCCCAATATTACTGTGTTGCACAAAAATTATATTCAAACATTTAAATTTTAATACGAGGCCCTATAAATTTTAAAATAAGGGTCATACCTTTGTCTTGGTGATTGAAATTTGAGTTGATTGCATTAAAATGGATGAAGCTGCGTTTTACTGTGCATTAGTAATCATAACCTCTATTCTTCTGCACCAAATCACATCAACATCAACTTAGTAAATGCTTTTACCTTTACAATATTTTAAAGATATATCTTCCCTCGTTTAATTATTAAATTTAATTGTGCAACCACACATAACTCTTCTTAATAATCTGTCTATATATGAACAGCTTTTCTTAACAAATCTGTTAACCTTTCAATATAACATGGCTTCTTCTTCTTCCACCAAAGTATCCATGAAACTTCTTATTGACACAAAGAATAACAAAGTTCTCTTTGCCGAAGCTTCAAAACCTGTCATAGACTTTCTACTCAACTTGCTATGCTTGCCTATTGGTACTGTAGTTAAGCTTCTAAGTGCAAATGACATGGTAGGTAGCTTAGGAAATCTGTATCAGAGCGTTGAAAATCTCAACCAGAATTATATGCAACCATTTCAAACTAAGCATGTTCTCTTAAATCCAAAAACTCAAAGCCCTTCCACTGTAATATCTGGCTTCCTTACCCAGAATGATGACAATGATGAAGATGACCAACAACCTAAGTTATACATGTGCTCTAAAAAATGTATTTTTCAGGTGACGTATGACAACACTACGCCATGTCCCGGCCGTCCTGGGTATCCTTGCGGCCAAAGTATGATCTATGAAGTGTGTTATGTCAGAAGTAAAAAAATTTCTGAAAAGAAAGCTTCCAATACGATTAATAGTGGTTTTGTGAAAGATGTTGTAACTTTTATGGTGATGGATGATTTGGTTATTCAGCCAATGTCAATAATTTCAAGCATCACACTTTTGAATAAGTTCAATATCCAGGAAATTGGTACTTTGCAAGAAAAGATCGTTGAAATGGGAATGGATGAGGTAAAAACAAACTTTGTTATTCATGTGTACAAATTTACCATTTGTTGTATTTTGAAACTTTTATATTTATGTACCAGGGTATAAAGTTGCTCAAGGCTTCACTCCAATCTAAGATGGTTTTGACGAGTGTTTTCATCAAGAATCATAAGAGTACGTTTAAAAAATACTTATATTCAGTTTTTATATACCAACTAATGCATCACGAACTTAGTCATGTGTACTAGTTCCTGATTTATTTGCTCACTTGAATTTTATTTAGTTCAAATTTACATGCATTGTTTGTATTTATTGACAGGGAATCATGTTGCTTAAGGCTCTACAATCCAAGATGGTGTTTTCATCAAGAAGGAACTTTGTTTTGCAAGGAGAGAAAATTGTCGGGTCTTTTAAGAAGGAATGTTGATTTGCTGGATTTTGGTTTTGTTAGTCATAGTACTGCTTATCTATTTCGTTGCAATGCTTTCTACTTATTTTTGAATGATCAATTGTATGTACTATATATATCATCCCCTACTATTATTCTATTTCTGCTCTCAACGAATACTAATTATACTTATTAACTAGAGTTTCATCAACATACTCGCTTTCAACTTTATATCTGTTGAAATTGCTACAAATTTTTAAAATATTCTAAATATAATATGTATGAAAATGGTAGAATATCCTAGAATTATAGTGTATAAGAATATGGTAGAATAATCTAGAACTATAGTGTAAATGGATATGGTAGATCAATCTAAAATTATAAGTGTATGTAAAATATAGAATAACCTAGAATCATCATGATACTAATCTATCATGAGAATTCTAGAAAGAACTAAAGAGATGTAGAAATATTCACCACCATTGAGAGGTTGGTGACTTGAGCCTATAAATAGACAATTGCTATCTTGTAATTTATCATCAATGACATAGCCTTCTTTCTAAACAACTCTCTAAAACTATATTTTATCAACTATCAACTAATCAACTACTAACAGTGGCATCAGAGCTACGTTCGGTCATACATTTGACGTAGTTATATTACCTACCTAACATTCCAAAATTCTCCCAACTACTTCAAAAATTTTCTTTGTAATATTAACCCACTTCAAAAACAATTTCTAAGCTATGGATAACACCACTCAATCATCATCTATTTCTGTCCCTATTTTCAATGGTGAAAATTATGATTTCTGGCGTGTTAAAATGAAAACATATTTTTCATCTCAAGATTTATGGGACATAGTAGAAGAAGGCTTCACTGTTCCCGCGGATACTTCAACTCTTAATGCAACTCAAGAAAAGGAGTTGAAGAAGAATAAACAGAAAAATTCAAAGGCGTTGTTCACCTTGCAACAAGCCGTGACTGATGCAATTTTTCCAAGAATTATGGGAGCTAAGACTGCCAAAGATGCGTGGAACACATTGAAGGAGGAGTTTCAAGGAAGTGATAAGGTACGTGCTGTTAAACTTCAATCTCTAAGAAGAGATTTTGAACTATTGAAGATGAAGGATTTTGAGACAATTAAAGATTACTATTCTAAAGTCAAAGAAATAGTTAATCAAATGAGAGCTTTTGGGGATGATATTCTTGACAAGAAAATTGTTGAGAAAATTCTAATTACTATGCCCCCAAAGTTTGACCCAATCGTGACAACGATTGAGGAAACCAAAAATTTGTCCACTCTATCAGTGACAGAACTGGTGGGCTCTCTTGAAGCATATGAGCAAAGACTGAATAGGCATAAAGAAGATACGCTTGAAAATGCCTTCCGATCAAAGCTCAAATTTCGGCCCCAAAATAAAGAAGATGAAGGAAAGAAGAGTTACGGAGAAAGTTCTAGAAGAAGAGAAACTTCTAGAAATTTCTTTAAGAACAAGCCAGATAAAAATCCTCCATGCAATATATGCAAAAGACCAGGCCACGCAGAGAAAAATTGTTGGTACCGTAATATGCCACAATGCAACCATTGCAAGAAGTTCGGACACATAGAGAAAAATTGTCGCAACAAAGATAGGCATCAAGCTAATATTGCAGAGGAGCATGATCAAGAACAATGTATGTTCTATGCCACTCAAGACTCAATGAAATAAAAAGGAGAAAGCTGGTACTTGGATAGTGGATGTAGCAATCACATGGCCAAGGATGAGACTATTTTCAAAAGCATTGACGAGTCTGTCAAAGTGAAAGTCCGATTGGGAAATGGTAGCGTGGTTGAATCAAAAGGAAACGGCACTGTCATGGTGGAGACTGATAAAGGTACGCGACTCATCCTTGATGTCTTACTAGTTCCCAGAATTAAAGAAAATCTTCTAAGCGTTGGTCAAATGATGGAGAGAGGCTATACACTTCACTTTGAAGGATGTGTATGCAAAATATTAGACAACAAAAATAAAAGGGCCGAGATTGCCCAAGTGAAGATGAATAAGAGCAATAGAAGCTTCCCGCTAAATTTAAAATATGCAACTAACATTGCCATGAAAGTACAAGTCGATGATTCATGGCTCTGGCATCGAAGATTTGGCCACTTCAACACACATGCCTTGAAGCAGTTACATGAGAAGAACATGATGAGAGATCTTCCAAGCATAAAGTACAACAATGAAGTGTGCGAAGGGTGTCTCCTTGGTAAGCAACACCGATTTCCATTTTCAACAAGCAGAGCATGGAGAGCAAAAGACCTGTTGGAGTTGATACATACCGACGTATGTGGACTGATGAGGACGCCATCACATGAGAACAACAGGTACTTTATACTCTTCATTGACGACTTCTCTAGAATGACATAGGTCTATTTCCTAAAAGAAAAAACAGAAGTCTTTGGAGTATTCAAAAAGTTCAAGGCCCTTGCGGAAAATCAAAGTGGAAAACGGATAAAAGTACTAAGAAGTGATCGCGGCAAAGAGTACAACTCTCGTGAGTTTGACAGATTTTGCGCGGATAAAGGCATAGAGCGACAACTTACAGTCGCATATTCACCTCAACAAAATGGTGTGTCCGAGAGAAAGAATTGCACAGTTATGGAGATAGCTAGATCGATGCTCAAGGAGAAGGGAATGCCTAACACATTCTGGGCTGAAGCGGTCTACACTGCTGTTTACATACTCAATAGATGTCCAACTAAGGCAGTACAAGATAAGACTCCAATTGAAGCCTGGAGCGGGAAGAAGCCATCAGCAAAGCACCTAAGGGTCTTTGGATCTATATGCTACATTCATATTCCAGACGTGAAGAGGCATAAGCTTGAAGACAAGACTATACGAGGTATCTTCATGGGGTATAGCACAATCTCTAAGGGCTACCGTGTCTACAACTTGCAAACTAAAAAACTCATCATCAGTCGAGATGTTGAAGTTGATGAGAATGCTTCTTGGAATTGGGATGAAGAAAAAGTGGAGAAGAACATCCTTATACCAGCTCAACTACCTCAAGAAGAACCCGAGGATGAAGAACCCGAGGAAGAAGAATCAGGTGAACCTCTTTCACCTCCACCACAACAACAAGAGCAAGAACAAGAACTATCATCACCAGAGTCTACTCCAAGACGAGTAAGATCCTTGGTGGACATATATGAAACCTGTAACATGGCCATACTTGAACCTGGAAGTTTTGAAGAAGCGTCAAAGCAGGAAGTATGGGTCAAGGCAATGGAAGAAGAGATAAGGATGATCGAGAAAAACAACACATGGGAGTTAGTAAATCGTCCCCATGGAAAAGATATCATTGGGGTTAAGTGGGTCTATAAGACAAAGCTCAACCCTGATGGAACCATACAGAAACACAAGGCAAGGCTAGTAGCTAAGGGTTACTCACAACAACCTGAGATTGACTACAATGAGACATTTGCACCAGTAGCTCGTCTTGATACCATAAGAGCTCTAATAGCTCTTGCGGCACAAAAAGGATGGAGTATCCATTAACTAGATTTCAAGTCTGCCTTCCTTAATGGCGTACTTGAAGAAGAGATCTATGTGGAGCAGCCACGAGGATTCATATATGAAGGTGAAGAAAGCAAAGTGTTAAGACTAAGAAAAGCACTCTACGGTTTGAAGCAAGCACCTCGAGCATGGTATAGCATAATCGATCAATATTTCATGGATCGAGGATTCAGGAGGAGCAAGAGTGAGCCTACACTTTACATCAAGTCCCAATGTCAGTACACTCTCTTACTCTCTCTATATGTAGATGACCTTATCTACACGGGAAACAATACTAAGATGATGATGGAGTTTAAAGAAGACATGATGAAGACCTTTGAGATGACCGACCTTGGTTTGATGAGTTACTTCCTCGGTATAGAGGTAAGTCAGAGAAATGAAGGGATATTCATCTCACAAAAGTAATACACCGAAGGCTTACTTAAGAAATTCAAAATGTACGGTTGCAAACCTGTCGCTACTCCACTCATAAAAAATGAGAAACTACAAAAGAATGATGGAGCACCAGAAGCTGATGCATCTAAATACATAAGTCTAATTGGAAGTCTCCTATATTTAACAGCTACACGACCAGATATAATGTATGCTACAAGTCTTCTATCAAGATTCATGCAAAGCCCAAGTCAAATACACTTTGGAGCAGGAAAAAGAATTTTGAGGTATCTTTAAGGAACAAAAGAGTTCGGTATATGGTACACTACCGAAACCAACTCCAGATTACTTGGCTACACCGACAGTGATTGGGCAGGTTCACTAGATGACATGAAGAGCACCTCTGGCTATGCTTTCTCTCTAGGATCAGGAATTTTTTCTTGGGCGTCAAAGAAGCAAGCTACAGTTGCACAATCAACAGCAGAAGCATAGTACGTGGCAGCTGCTGAAGCAACGAGTCAAGCTATATGGCTCCGCAGGATACTCGAAGACATGGGAGAAAAACAAGATGAGCCTACTAAGATCAATTGTGACAATAAATCAGCAATTGCAATGGCAAAAAATCTAGTGCATCACAGTAGAACAAAACACATAGCAATCAAGTATCACTTTATCAGAGAAGCCGAAGCAACTAAAGAGATCAAACTCGACTACTGCAGGACATAAGATCAAATTGCAGATATATTCACGAAAGTGTTGGCGAGACCAAGATTTGAAGAGCTACGAGCTATGCTTGGAGTCACGGAAATTTGCATCAAGGAGGAGTGTTGAAATTGCTACAAATTTCTAGAATATTCTAAATATAATATGTATGAAAATGGTAGAATATCCTAGAATTATAGTGTATAAGAATATGGTAGAATAATCTAGAACTATAGTGTGAATGGATATGGTAGATCAATCTAGAATTATAAGTGTATGTAAAATATAGAATAACCTAGAATCATCATGATACTAATCTATCATGAGAATTATAGAAAGAACTAAAGAGATGTAGAAATATTCACCACCATTGAGAGGTTGGTGACTTGAGCCTATAAATAAGCAATTGCTATCTTGTAATTTATCATTCAAGAAATCAATGAAATAGCCTTCTTTCTAAACAACTCTCTAAAACTATATTTTATCAACTATCAACTAATCAACTACTAACAATATCATTTAATCCAAAAGTATCTGTATTAGTCAATTCACACATCAGCAAAAATCTAAGTATTCTTTATACTGCAAATGCATGTTTTTATTGTGAAATGTGCTGTTAAAATATAAAATTTAAGTGATAAAAATTTATTTTATGTTTGCGTTTTATTAAAGGTTGAAGCATATATATGGAAGAAGAAAGTGATAACAATTTGAAGCATGTCATGATGTCAAATACTAAAACTAGATGTCATTGGAGCTGTAATAGTTGTTACTTATCAATAAGTAACTTCCATTTAGTTAAGAAGTAATTAGAAAAGTGGTCAGAGTAGTTACTTGTTCCTAAAGTAATCATATGGTGTAGAAAAGTAATCATCATATGGTGTAGAAGATATCTATTTTCAGAGTGTAATTTAAAATGAGGTGAATTAGATTTTAAGATTTAATTTTTTTGATTATTTTCGAGAGATGCTCTCATGTTTTTATTTTTTCAAAAATATGCTGATGAATTTATGAAGTTAAATGCATAATTTAAATGTAGAAAAATAAAGAATACAACGGTGTATAATACTTTTTCTTTTTAATTAATGGTACATTTAGAGCATAATTTATCTGCAGAAAAATAAAGAACACAACAGTGTTATTAGTTTCTCTTTCTAATCAAGGGTACATCTAATATCCTCACAATTGCTGATAAATTTTTATAATTTTTAGATTTTTGTACAAGTCTAACACAAAGATTTCTCCTATCTTAATTAGTTAAGAAGTAATTAGAAAAGTGGTTAGAGTAGCTACTTGATCCTAAAATAATCATATGGTGCAGAAGATATCTATTTTCAGAGTGTGATTTAAAATGGGGTGAATTAGATTTTAACATTTAATTTTTTTTGATTATTTTTGAAAGATGTTCTCATGTTTTTATTTTTTCAAAAATATGTTGATGAATTTATGAAGTTAACTGCATAATTTAAATGTAGAAAAATAAAGAATACAAGAGTGTATAATAGTTTCTCTTTTTAATTAATGGTACATTTAGAGCATAATGTACCTGCAGAAAAATAAAGAACACAACGATGTTATATACTAGTTTCTCTTTCTAATCAAGGGTACATCTAGTATCCTCACATCCTGTGAGAGATTTTTATAATTTTTAGATTTTTGTACAAGTCTGACACTAAGACTTCTCCTACAATCTTCTAACGATAACAAAGAAACACGCCACTACCTTGATTTTACCAAAACACAAACAATTATGGTGGATTTTGAATATTTCTGAATCAAAAATATTTTCAAACACAAATAAAAAATATATAACTTTCTATTTGCAAGCATTTTTAGAAAGTACTCAGACTTTCTTAACAAATTAAGTCACTGCATAGTTGGTGATCAATTATAATACTTGAACAAATTTGAATATATGAAGTTGGTCTTGAATCAATTTTAATAGACAATTGATATTCTCTTTCAATGTACAATTCAATAATATATGAACCTTAAATTCTAAAAAATTATTATGAAAGTGTTATGAATGATTTGAATGGTATGCACAAAGGTTTAACATTTTTAAAATGAATGAACACTTAGAAAATTAATTTGAATTGCATTAAAATTTAATTTGAATTTATGATGTATTTGGCCTTAAATACATCCTAAGAAACTTCTATGAATTGGTGCAAAAGTTTGAGACATTTTTATGAAGGAGTGCAATAGTTTAGAATGACAATGATTCATGAAAAAACACAATTTTTAATTCTGCAAAGGACTTCTTAAGTCGGTTAAACAGATACATGACTTAACACGTGTAGAACGATTTTTGAATTTCAAACAATTTTTCAATAACTATATGTATTTTAAAGATAAGTTTGTCGAGGTGCGGGGTCGAGAGGATTCTCTTGGAATGTTGGGTAGCGACAATGATTCTCTTGGAGGACCCAAAGATAGTTACAGATTACGATTGGGTGTTCCTGTCCCCCGAGGAGAGAAGGACCGTTCGCTTACTTTGGAAGTTTGAGGTCACAGACTGTAGGGAAGTAATTAAGCTCTATCGAGAGGGTGGTGAACACCTTGCTTCCTATATAGGTATACGACTTTTTCTTTTCGCTTGTTGGGCCATATACCCTTTTATGACCCGTATTTTGTTTATGCAAACCAAATGGACAAGACCATGATTGAAGAGCGCATACAGAGATGGGAGAGGATCAAGTTCTTCAGCTCAGACGTTAATAGTCCAAAAAGTCACCTTGCGGGTTTGACCATCCGGGGGGCAGAAGAGAGCGGTTGAGATATTGACCTCAAAGTTATCATAAGCTAAAGTTTAAAGGCTATGAGAGGGGTCCCTTTCTGTTGTTGTCCAGGAAACAGAGCCTAGTGAAGGTGAGAATATCACCCCATGGTGGATCGATGTTAGTACCGACCTCCTCCGCTTTATCCAAGGAGTTCCATGATGAGGGGATCCAACATATATAATTGCCCCTACGGGAAGAAATGATCCTCTCTTTGGGGATCCAATGTATATCATTGCCTCTATTGAGAGGCTTTCTCGTGATCCTGGATTTTCTACAAAGGTTTGACATAGCGAATAGATATAGATAAATAAGGATGAGATGTCTCATTGAAAACCATCGCCCCCTGAATGCATAAAGGGAAAAATATTTCATCCCAACTAACAAATTGTCGTTACAATCGGCCGAGTTTTAGTACTCGCCTATGAAAAAATGTCAATTAGGTAAACAAATAACAAAAGATAAAACAACTAGATAGATTAATAGCATAATAAGAATGGCTACATAGATGGTTCAAGAGGAGAAGGGAACATTCCTTCTTTCTTTCAGTCTTCATTGTGTTGTGAGGTCGGATGAGAGACTTCCTTGTTCTCGTCCGCTTCATCGAACAACATTATCTCATGGCTGTACTTTTTGCCCTTACACTTGGAAGGTGCGTCCTTTTTAACTTGAGGCTTTATGCGTAACACTTCATGGAGATTTCCGGATCTTTTCGAACAACTCCTACTCGCCCATTGGGGAGTGAATCTTTCATGCATAAATACAAGGTAGATAAAGTGGCTCCCAGTTGGTTAAAGGCTGGTCTCCCAATAATCATATTATACAAAGAGGGGGCATCAATGACTAGATACTCAACCTTTATCTCTTTGGCATGGTCCTGCTCTCCAAATGTGATCCTTAGAGTGAAGTACCTTTTTACTTGCACTTGATATCTTGAAAATTCGACCAGCGGTCCCTTGAAGGGCTTCAAGTCCTTGAGATTAAGGCATCGTCTCTAGAAAGAATCCCAATACACTATGTAGGTGGAGCTTCCGTGGTCCACTAGGACTCTTTTGATCTCCCATTCTTAGCATTTGACGATTATGACCATGGGATCATCATAGTGAGGATGAACCACAAACACATTTTCATCTGAGAAAGCAATCCTAATTTATGGAACTTTCGTACTCTTGACCTCAGGGTTGTTTTCTGTTCTCAGAACTTGAAGAGCATATCTTTTTGCGGGCGGAGTTGGTCTCACCACCCCCAGCGAATCCCCCTACTATGGTGTTGAGGATATGACGTTCCGCTTTACTAACCCCGCCCTAGAATGGTTCCTTGGCTTTGTTTGGTATAGGCCTTCCAAAACCTTCCCACGCGTGCGGGTTATGTCTCTCCACCGGGTTGGAAAGGATCTCCCTTCACATATTTTTTAAGGTGTCCATTTTGTATCAGTTTATCTATTTCCTTCTTTAGCTGATAACAATCATCAGTATGATATCCTTTGACCCTATGGAACTTACATCACCTTCTAGGTTCATATCCCATTACCTCGGCCTTGGGGGTCGGTGGTGTTGGGATGTTGTGGAGGTGAAATACCTCGTGCCATATTTGTTCTTGGCGGTACTCAAAGGCGTGAAACTCTCCACTGACTTTGCCACTCTTTTGAACGTGGACTTGTCCTTCACGTGCGAGGTGTCATTGTTTTTCCTAAAGGGATGGAGCTCTCGGATCCCAGGGTGGACTCCTTGACATCACGAGCCTTCTTTTCAACATTGCTTTTATCTCCCTTTGATGTAGCACTTCGCCCTGACGTTTACTTTGGCCAGTATAAGTGCTGTCTTTTGGGCGAGGGATTTGTTGAAGTGTCCCAACTTAAGTTTGTTTTAGAACTCCCCCACAAATATTTCTTTGCTTAAAGGGACGACTTCGATGGTTGCTTCATTGAAGTCGGTGAGATAGTCCCTTAGCGATTCTGACGAACCTTTGCGGATGTTAAACAAGTGGTGGTGGACATCTTCCTGTTGCAACTGGCGGTGTGAACTACACACAATAAATGGTGATTCTTAAAATATTAAAATTGAAACATGGCGTGTTACTTTCAATTCTTTATCATTCACCATTTTTATCTTGAAACTTATTACCTCGATTTTTTACTAAAATTGAGGGATTTCCTTACTTTATTTTTTATTTAAAAAATAAAATATTTTTTCCCTCGGTTTTTTAACAAAATTGTGGAGTCTTGTTACACAGCTATAATAACAAATATATACCCTACATTCATAAAGAAACAACGCTAAGGATATTGCCAAGACATCAATCCACAACAAACTATTATACCCACCACTATATAATTTATTCTCTTTCTTGTGAAAACATTTGCTAAAGATAATGAAATCTTTGCTTCAAGTTAAAGAATAATGGAAAAGTTCTCTATGATGGATTGCAAGTTCAGATAAAACACATTTGCTTCACTTTAAACAAAGAAGGAAGATCAATCTTCAATAACTTATTAGAAGTTAGATGCATACAAGATTTGCATCAAAATCTGGATTACAACAAATATTTGTTGTTCTCCAAGAATAACAGCGACGATGATGTATCTGGTTTTGTTGTAGTCAATGTATTTTAATATTCTGCGTAAACAATGTAATATTTTTTTAAAAAGTTTATTCACCACGATTTTCTACTGAAACTGAGGGGTAAATATATTTTACCTCAGTTTTTGTAAAAAACAAGGGGATAATTTAGCGTGATCATTAAGGATATTGATCACCCTCCTTAAACAAATCTTCCTCGTCAATTTCATGAGTATCAACACTCAAAACACTATCATTAGTGATCCATGTGAAACACAAAAAACTTCTGTTATAAAAACATGTTGAATATCAAAAATTGATAATTAAACATCATGAAGTGCTTGAAACTATCTACATCCACCACTTTAAAGTTTGCAAGAGCATTTGCCATGATAAATTCTCTAGGAAGGTTTGCAAGAGTAGAAAATTATTTGGGTTTAAGATTTGTGTTATTAAATATTTATTTGAGCAGAAAATCGCTTATTTATCTAACTTTTTTTGTTTTGTTTTATATCAGAAACAAATGCATACAAATGCCATAAAAAATATGTGGCACCCAACATTTGATCTACCCAGAATTTAATGATTCGAAGATTTAAAATTAGATCTTCAAAAAAAATAATTTTTAATTTAATATTATATGTAAACAATGGAATATTCTTAATAAACAATATAGTTTGAAAATAAATTAATTTATTAATATTCTCTATAAACAATACAAAGGGTTTTTTTATAAAGAAAATCTATCTTATCTCTCGATTTTATTAATAAACCAAGAGTTATGATGCGCTAATTTTAAAAACTCATGTGCAGATAATTTAACCCATAAATTTTTTATTAAGAGATAAAGTGGAATTACATAACATTCATGGAAACAAAGCTTCAATTGTTTCTATTTCAGTATCTGAAGCCTTTGTAAATATAAAGAAAACATTTATTTACAAAATGAAAGAAATAGACTTTGTTTCATTTTATTAAAATTAAAGTTTAATTTTCAAATTTAATAATTAATTATTGTTTTTAATTGAATTTTTTTTATTTTTTTCAACTCTCTTATTTAATTAATTTAATAAATAAAATTGTAATAAACAAATTATAAAACTAATAATATTTTGACAATTTTTTTTATGAGAATAACTTTTTTAAAACAAAGATTCTATTGTCAATTTTTTAGATCATTGTTATTTCCTCTTAACTATTTCTATTCTTTCTCTCTTCTCACACTCTTTCTCACATCTTTCTCTCTTTTATACTAACCCTCACATCCAAGCAAGCATATGGTAAATAATTGTGCAACCACGCCCAACTCTTTGAAATTCATCCATAAATCAATAGTCTCTTGTATTCTTCTGCTATCTCAGTTCAACATGGCTTCTTCTTCTTCTACCACCAAAGTCTCACTGAAGCTTCTCATCGACACAAAGAATAACAAAGTTCTCTTTGCTGAAGCTTCAAAATCTGTCATAGATTTTCTCTTCAACTTGCTATGCTTACCTATTGGTACTGTAGTTAAGCTCCTAAGCACAAATGGCATGGTTGGTAGCTTAGGAAATCTGTATCAGAGTGTCGAGACTCTCAACCAAAGTTACATGCTACCAGACCAATCTAAGGATGTTCTCTTAAATCCAAAAGCTCAATACTCCTCAACTCAAATCTCTGGCTTCCTTACCGATAATGATGACAAAGACGATACCGAAGAAGGAATTAAGCTATACATGTGTCCACATAGATGTCGTTATGAGGTAGCATATGATTCTTCCGTGATTGGTGCATGCTTGCATTATATGAACAAAGAAGTTAGTTTTGTCGGAAAGAAGAAGGTTGTTGAAAAGAAAGGTTTTTCCAATATCAAGAGTGGTTTTGTGAAGGATGTTATAACTTTTATGGTGATGGATGATTTGGTGATTCAGCCAATGTCAACAATATCTAGCATCACACTTTTGAACAAGTTCAATATCAAGGAAATTGGTACCTTGCAAGAAAAGAATGTTGAAATGGGAATGGATGAGGTAAAATATACCAGAATCAACAAACTCAAAACATGTGTAAAATTTTCTGAATTGTTGTGTTTATAGATTTGCATGTTTATTTTTGTAACAGGGAATCAAGTTGCTTAAGGCTTCTCTGCAATCCAAAATGGTGTTGACAAATGTTTTCCTCGAGACAGAATTAGATTTGCATGGAATAGTGTGACGAGTATTAAGTATCTTCAAAAGAAGAAACAATGATTTGAGGGATATTTGTTTACAATTTGCATGCAATCTTTTCTACTAGCTTATATTTCCTTGATATGATCATTGTTGTTGTGATTCTTGGTGTAACAAATGTTGTTCATCACTTGTAACTTGTATATATGTTGTTATATAAATTAATGCTTCCTGGTTTAACAAAATTATTGTTGACATGTTATAAATATGATTATTATCCCCTCTAGGATATTGTGTTATTATGTCTTGACCGTATTTATTTAGCTTTTTTCATAGTTGATTCTTTCCCAAATCTTTGAGATTTATTAGGTGACTCATATATTCGGATTATTTTTTCCTTCATGTTATATGCTTAAATATCTAGGGGAGATTTGAGGTATTTAATAAGAGAATTTCTTTGCCAACCTCCCTACCTTCTAGTCCACCTCTGGTGAAAACCCCATACTACCCCTGGCTTCGGAAATGCATTTCCGAAATGCAAGAAAAAGGTGTTTTCGGAGATACATCTCCGAAAACGCCTTTTTTTTGAAAAAATTGTCTTATTTCGGAAGTTCATTTCTGAAAACAACATTTCGGAAGTTCACTTCCGAAATAGTGCGCGTTCTGCAGATTTATCAAAACACTCCCCCTCCCCCATTCATTTACCCTAACTCAAATAAAAAACAAGCAAAGGCGAAAATTTGTGCAAACACACTTCCAAGGCTGCATCAAGGCTCCAATCACATTGCTATACAACATTCAAAAGCCCACAAATCACTCAATTTGTAAGTTTTAAATTTGTTAGATTCATTATTCAAATGCATGTTATTTAGGGTTTCAATTGCATAAATGATATATGGACTGGTTGTTAGTAGTATTTAGGTTGTTTAGAAGCTTTTTGAATTGGTTTTATGTTTGATTTTGGGGTCTGCCATGGAAGTTTCAGAAAACTCCATCGCAGGGGTGTTTCGGAAGTTCATTTCCGAAAACACCTCCATCCCAGTTTTCGGAAATGAACTTCCGAATTGTATCAGAAGTTCAAATTTTTTAGTTTTTTATTTTGTCTCGCATATTAATCGATTTCAATTGTTTACAGGAACATGTCAGGCAACCAACCAGCACGCATTAGATAGGGTAGGGAGACCCAGACTGCGTCGGACCCCCAGGGTAGGGAGTGTCCGTTTTAATTTGCAAGTACTTTATTTTTAACGCCTTTGTTTATTGTGCCTGTTTCTTTGAAGTTTGTGTGCATGCGTTCTGACTTCTTTGACGGCGTGTCGCTGGTTTCCAACGTCTTTGTTCTTTAATGACATGTCCGTTTCCCAAGCGTTTTTGTCGCCTTTCTTCTTTTATAAAAGGAGGTCTCATGGACCTTTCTTTCTTCATTTTTACGCAGGAATGGGTGGCGCTAAGGGAAAAAAGGAGGTGAAGGAGAAGAAGAAGGTTTCGACTGACTCTACTTCGTGCTCTCGCAGAGTGAAGGAGGTGAAGGAGAAGAAGAAGGTTTCGACCGGCTCTACTTCTCGTTCCCAGGGGGCCCGGGGCCCGGATGCTCAAGCTCAACTATCTGGCGTGAGAGTCGTGGTTGATGCTGATGGTTCTGAGACTGAGTGGGATGAGGATTGGTATCAGTATCTTCATTCTGAGGAGTTCGCTCGTCGGGCAGAATAATGTGTTTTTGTTTTGTTTGATGTGTATTTTGTAACGCTCGTCGGGCAGAATAACGTGTTTTTGTTTTGTTTGACGTGTTTTGTTTTGTTTTGATTTCGGATTGTGTCTTTCGCACAGTGTTTTTGGATTTTATTTATCATATTAGTATTTTATGTTTATATGTCGCTTATTTTATTTGCCGTTTGCGTTTATAATTAAAATGTGAGACTGTTTAAGAAAAAACATAAAAAAAAAAAATCAGTTTCTGCATAATTCGGAAGTTAATTTCCGAATTCACCCCCCATGAGGTGTTTTCGGAAGTTCATCTCCGAAGACACCCCCCATGAGTTGTTTTCGGAGATGCACTTCCGAATTGTGGAATTTTTTTTTAAAAAAATACGCTTCGAAAATTCATTTCCGAAGCAGGGGTATTTTGGGATTTTCGCTGGGGGTGACCCTCATAGGGAGGTGGCTAAAGAAATTTTCATTTAATAATCAAACTCAATTTTCTATGATTTATAGGTTTAGTTTCAACTCCATCAATTCCCGACTCAGCTTGCCATCTCATTTTAATCCCAAGCAAATATATTAGTCTTTACATTTATTGAATTATTTAATTACTTAGGTCTTCAGGTTTAGATTGATTTTGACACTTATATAGGTTGACCTTTTGATCGTCCCATCTCCTAAGTCTATTTCTTTCAAAAGATCTTGAGTCTGCGTCTTTAAGGTTGAGGCTATTGGGTCTTTTTTAAACTCCAAATGCTCATCATCGTAGATGCAGTCGAGCCTGCGGCTTTCTGAAGCTGCTTTTTGGCCATTTTGGCCCATTTTTAGTTTTTCAATAGTTTTAACTATTGTGGCTTCGACAACCATCTTTTGTTGGGATTCACCCTATATGGCTGCTCTTAGTATGTTTTCAGTCACTTATATCGAAATTCGAGCCAAAACTTCTCACTTGGTCATTGTTGTCGTCATCCACCACCCACCGGTTGGTGAAATGGTAATTTCTACGTTAACATTTCCCATAATCTCATGATCCCATACGAAACCATGTATGGGATATAAATTTAAAAAATAAAAAGCACTTCCAAAGGCGCAAATGTTATCTCAGCTAGATGGCACGGCGAGATTTTCGTCAAATTTTTGTCGAATTTTTTCTTATCAAGCTGATTAACCTTAGCCAAAAAATATCTTTTGTCGACTTGAATTTTTTTTACTATACCATCCGGACACCATATAGAGAGTCTTTGATGGAGTGTCAATGGGACTCCTCCTATTACATGTATCCATTCTTGTTCTAGCAGAAATTGTAATTTCCTTCAGATGATATAACCATAAAAAAATTTCCTTCAGATGATATAACCATAAAAAAAGTTTTTCTTGTTAGTGTTCCCACTGAGATATCCACTTTGAGTACTCCCAAAATATGGATTGTCTTTCCTTCATATATAGAGAATACCATGTTATTTTTGTGTGCAAGTGTGAGTGGTTAAAGTCCTACATTTCCTATGAATGGGTGAATTGTTGGATTTATAAGAGAGAGAATCCATTTACCTAACACCTTAAGGTTTTGAGTTGAGATGTGGTGTTTCCATCTCTTGTGCTCCTGGAGCATTAGTCCTATTAGTGCTCCCGACTCTCTCGGACTCCCTGTCAATAGTATCAGAGCATGGTTCGAATAAGGGACCGACTCCTTGTATCCAAAGTCCTCCTGACATGGTGGTCAGTCGACGTGTCCCATTGAAGTGCCCATGACGAGATAAGAGCGTCTCTCAATGGCGAAAAGCATGTGGATGAAAGAGCTTCCGCTTGAGGAGGAGCATAGTGGATGAACTCACACTTGAAGGGGAGATTATTGGGAAGCAAGTGTGAGTTGTATGAAGAAACAAATGTGAGTTCAAAGTCCCACATTTCTTAGAAAAGTGGAGGTTAAGCACTTTATAAATGAGATGACCCATTCCCTTATCATGTTAAGGTTTTGGATGAATGTGTGGTGCCTCTCTCATTTGTTTGGGTGAGTCATTAATCTTAAGGTGAATTTTTTACCCAATGTAAATACTTCCTCCTCATGATGATCCATCAGCAATATGGGACTTCTTGAACATATATATTTTCAACCAAACCCAACAATCTCCACCTTGTTTAAAAATAGTAAATTAACTTTCATTGTCTTCACCGAAAATCATACTCCACCATAAATATTATAGTCACTTGAAGCTACACCATTCCAAGAATTTTCCCATTATCTTCACCGATAATCATAGTTTTAAAAACTATCATACCCCACCTAAAGAAAAGTATAATTCACTTGAAATTAATCAACTTCAAGAAATTTCACTTGCCAAAAACCATGTTGAAACTTTATGGTGCAACTTCCATGTTGGTAGGAAGCTCTTCAACCATCGGCATAATCTCACAACACACTTTGCATCAATACACATGTGTTAATCCGCTAGCAATAACTCGTCATTTTCCATGACAGCGGAAATGTCACGAGGACACACTTCTCAATTTTGAAAAACATTCACAACACAAGAACATAACGTGGAAAACATTTGTTATGAATGGGTGGAGTATTGGATTTATAAGAGAGAGAAACTATTTACCTAAAACCTTAAGGTTTTGTGTTGAAATGTGATGTCTCCCTCTCTTGTCTCCTAGAGCATTAGTCCCATTAGTGCTCCCGATTCTCTCGAACTCCCCATCAGTTATGAGGGTGCAAGTCTGTATCGAACTTCCCAATTATTTTCAACAAAAAATAAGGAATTAAATTCACTACACCACCTCGATAAACAAACACATTATTGATGCCTATATTGTCAACCTTAGTTTGTATGAACAAAGACTTAAGGTGGTTCATCATGCCTGCATTAGGTCTTTCAAACATGGCTTGTTGTTCCTCGACACATTTATTCACTACTACAAAATAAACCTTTTGTAATACCATATTATAACGACCTCCCTGTTAACCGTGATAATAACTCTTTTTTGTGCGATTTTTTTTGTATTTACTAAAATACATTTCATTACGGTCATAATTAACAAGTTTAGTGAAATGTACCTAGAGTGAAAGGGTTTGAATTCCAGTACCAATAATATTCCATTTATTGTGACAAAATGGACTTGAGCTTGTATATCACCACATTTCTTATAAACGATCGAGGTGTAAGGTGCAATTATTTTATCACAGTTCATATTATCAACCATGGTGAAAGGTCTTACATATTTATATACAAGCAAAATTATCTCTCGCTTCAGTACATAACAATTGTCTCTCTGAAAACAAAACCATAACATTCCTCTCACTCGTCTCTCTTATATGGAAACCCCTAAAGGTGTTTTCATGTTGGTTGCATTAATGGTAAAACATACCTGGTTGATATTGTAGTATGCAGGTTGCATATGTGTGAAGCTAATACAGGTTTCTAGTGAATGTCATGATCGATGTCATGACATCCGTGTGTGACAGCAGGAGCTGTTATTATTTATTAAATGTGTTTCCTGATTTATCCCAAATATCAGTCTAGGAAAGCTTTTATTTAGTGCTGAATATTTCATCCAGAAGATCATGCTGACAACACATTGTGTAACAGAGAGATGGCGTGTAAATTAGGTTAACTTGGTTAACCCTAATTTGTTACTTAAAAATACCAAGGCTCAAGACTGCGTATAAAAAGACTGTAATCCTATTTTGGAATGCAGACAATAGATTTTGTGTGTGAAGAACTGTTGTTCTGTAACTGTCTCGTGTGATCTAAGCAATTGTCCTTGATGATTGAGTTGGAATAGTTTGTGTTTGTGTAATATCACTCTAAGCTTTCAAGCACGAGTGTGTGTCTCTTGATTGAAGCTTTTAAGTAGATCATGGTGTGTTTTTGAAGAGTGTCTTATATCTGTAATTGTTATTTATTTATGTGTAATCACTGCTATGATTGAGGGGAAGTGGAATGAAGATATTCCATATCTAGGGAGAACCTAGGTAGAAGGGTCATTGGGTAGTGATTAAGTGATAAGTTGTAAACGAAGGAGTTTAGCTTTGAATTGATACTACTAATAGTGGACTTCATCCCTGACTTGGTAGCCCCCAGAGTAGGTTGTTTAAAACGAACTGGGTAAACAATTGTGTGTGTTCTTTATTGTTTTTGTGTTGTTCTATTATTACTGTCTGTGCTGCGTAATTGTGGATGTCTTAACATCCAGTTTAACATCGAGCGTGTGTTACTAGAATTTTCAATTGGCATCAGAGCAGGCACCCTTCCTGTTTACATTTGGGTGAGATCTAGGGATAACAAAATTCTGGTACTATGGAGAAGGATCTGTTAGTATTTGGAAACAGACCACCTATACTGGATGGCTCTAACTATGACTACTGGAAACCTCGTATGGTAGCGGTTATTAAGTCAGTGGACAACAAGGCCTGGAGAGATGTTGAAAGAGGATGGAAACATCCTGAGAAAATTATGGAAGATGGAACCTCTATTCTAATTCCTGAAACTCAGTGGATCGAATCTGAAGAAGAGTTAGCTTTGGGAAATTCCAAGGCCCTAAGTGCACTGTTCAATGGTATTGACAAGAACATTTTTCAGACTTGTGCAATACTATGAGTTGGCTAAAGAGGCTTGGGATATTCTCAAAACAACACATGAAGGCACGTCCAAGGTAAAAATGTCGAGACTTCAAATTCTTACCACTATGTTTGAAAATATCAAGATGAAAGAGGATGAAACCATTTATGAATTCTACATGAATGTTCGAGATATTTCAAACAACTCAGCAGCCCTAGGAGAGAAAATGAATGAAGAAAATTTGGTAAGGAAGATCCTCAGATCACTGCCTAAGCAATTTGATATGAAGGTAACTACCATAGAGGAGGCTCAAGACATCAGCAGCATGAAGTTGGACGAACTTCTTGGTTCTCTACAAACCTTTGAGTCAAGCATCTATGAGCCTGTTGAAAAGAAGAACAAAAGCATTTCTTTTGTCACCAACGCAGGTGATAATTCTAAAGAGAGCAATGGTGGAAGTGATAAGAATTTATCAGACGCCATAGCCATTCTTGGAAAACAATTTAACAGACTTATTAAAAGAGTTGATCAGAAGTCCAGACCCAATGTCCAAAACACTTCCAATGATATCAGTCAGACCTATGACTCAAGCAAAAGGTTAAAAGCTGAGGAGAAGCCCAATCTATGGAAAGGGGTTCAGTGTCATGGATGTGAAGGATTCAGACACATAAAAGCTGAATGTCCTACCTACCACAAGGAGCAAAAGAAAGGACTAAATGTTACTTGGTCTGATGAAGACTCAGGTTCGGAAGAAGAAACTGCAAGACATGTCACAGTTTCAACAAGAATTTATGAATCTGATGATGACTCCAATGATGATGAGCTAACCTTTGATGAACTAGCTGCCTCGTACAAGAAGTTGTCTATGGAGAATGTTGAATTCTGCAAACAAGTGGAGAAGCAAGAGATAATCATAAGAGAGCTAGAAATTGAGAAGAATAAACATCTTGCAACCATAGACTCCCTCAGTAGTGAAGTAAGTGTTAGACGCTGGCCTAAGGATCTAGAGGGGGGGTGAATAGATCCAACACAGTTTTTCCGGGATTTTTACAGACTATAGCGAAAGCAGTTCTGAATCGACTTGCGTCTATTCCGGACCGCTATTGCAAAGGGTTATATGTGTTACAAAACCACAAGATATTCGAAATTCCGGATAAGGAGATATGCTATCGAATCAATACGTGTCACAACTGAATATCAATTAACTTCTAGATTGACAAACTTTGATTTACAATGCAGTAAGGTGAATTAAGCAAATAGACAAACACTTGGTGATAATATTCAAATTGATGCTAATTCAAGATGTGGTGAATTGTGATGTTTATGCAGAACTTTTAATTCACAATTTTAACACTTGAATCATTGATCAATTTAGCAATTATACCAATTATGAACAGAATGTAAATGAAAAAGTAAAAGCGACAAGAACACGATATTTGTTTAGGCAGTTCGTCGATCGTCCTCGCTACGACTACGTCTGCCCCCAATTCCAAATTGAAATTGGGTAATCTTTCATTAATGTTGAAAGTAGTATATACAAAGAAGATAACAAAGCGATAAACGATAAACCAATTATGTCGATCCTTTGAATCTTCTTCCCCCTTAATCTTGATCCAGATCAAGGTTATCCAAGAGCTTCACTTTGATTCCCTTCTGCAGTGTCTTGATTCCTTGAACTCCCCGTTCCTCAATCTTTACACTCAGCCGAATCCTCAATGAACGCCTCTTGATAAAAACCCCCAAGAACCACCCGTCGTGGAGGACAAAACCCGCAGATTTTATTCACCAACAAACCCCACAAACCTTCACCCACTAGGAATCTTCAATTCCGTTCCATGGACGTTATCGAACTCATCACTAACCCGCAACGCAAGAATGATTATGTGTAATTGTGTTGGAGATGATGAAGAACGAAGATGAGAAGCGTTTGTGTATCTTTCAGTCGTTGGTGTTTTGAATAATTACCCTTGCACAATATATATATGATTGCATAACAGTTAGAACCAAGAAAAACTGATTTTTGAACTTTCTTGATCAATTAGGTCGACCACTTGTAGTGCTTAGGTCGACCTAACAGATCTTGCAGAATTTTGCTCCCAGTTAGGTCGACCTGTTGAAGGAGTAGGTCGACCAGAATCCTCTTCTGATGCATTCTGGGGACATTTTCACAGATTAGGTCGACCTAGTTGATGTGTAGGTCGACCTAACAGGCTGGTATGTAAAATTCATCAATTTAGGTCGACCTAAATGATGTGTGGGTCGACCTAGCAGGAGTATATGAATTTTTCTCCATTTTAGGTCGACCTGGGTTGATGGTAGGTCGACCTAGCTGCTGCTTTTCTGCATTCTTCTTGTTTTGCTTGTGTTGAGTCAACCTTTAAACATGTAAACATAATGGGTTGCCCTATGAGTGATCAATGCTTGCTTTTCTTTAAGTTTTCTGCTTCCGTCTTGTTGTTTGAATGCTTATTTGAGTTTGCCATGAATCAAAAACATCTTTGAGTGTAATCTTGTATTCACATACTCCCCCTTTTTGATGATGGCAAACCATTCGTCTAAGCTTTGGAAGTAAATGATAAAGACTCAACAGAGCTCCCCCGTACATCCAGCATCTATCTCTCAACAGGGCAATCTCTCAACAAAGCTCCCCCGTACATCCAGCATCTATCTCCCCCTTTGTCAACATCAAAAAGAGAAAACAAGAGAATAGAAGAGTAACAAGAGGACCATAGATAACAATGCTAGCATGTACAGTATAGTAGATAAAAGGTAGTTAATGATAGCATGAGACACATATGTGAGCAAGAGCAGTTTTTATGCATGAAGTCACTATAAGCATGTTAATTGATAGCATATTATAGTATCAATATTATTTTTGGAAGTGAACAACAATTACGTTACCGCTTTTTCAATATGACGCCTGGCTTGATGATGAACTACCTTTATGTTAGCAAGAAAGATATATATACATAAAGTAAAGAAATAATATTAAGAGAAAACAAACGTAATTAGCCCAAATTAGAGATATCGAGTATCCCTAATTCCCTACGAATGTTGAAGTATTGCTCCGTTGCTAGAGGTTTGGTGAAGATGTCAGCTAGTTGCTTCTTGCTTTCTACATGTTCAAAAGTAACGTCTCCTTTCTCTACATGATCTCGTAGAAAGTGATGCCTTATTTCAATATGTTTGGTACGTGAGTGTAAGACAGGATTTTTACTCAAGTTTATGGCGCTTGTGTTGTCGCACATGATAGGTATGCGATCAAGCTTAATACCAAAGTCAAGAAGTTGTTGCTTGAGCCATAATATTTGTGCACAGCAGCTTCCAGCAGCTACATATTCTGCCTCAGCAGTGGATAATGCAACCGATACTTGTTTCTTACTATGCCAACTTATCAATGAGTTTGAGAATAGATGACACGTTCCACTAGTGCTTTTTCTATCGGATTTGCAGCCGGCAAAATCTGAATCGGAGAATCCTATCAAATGACACTCATTTCCTTTTGGATACCATAGGCCATATGTAGTAGTTCCACGTAAGTATCGCAGAATTCTTTTGACAGCTTTCAAGTGAGATTCTTTTGGGCAAGATTGATATCTTGCACACATACACACACTAAACATAATGTCTGGTCTTGAGGCAGTAAGATACAATAGTGAACCTATCATTCCTCGGTATAATTTCACATCAACCTCTTTACCTTTCTCATCTTTGTCTAGATTTGTATTTGTTGTCATAGGTGTGTCAATTTCCTTTGCTTCACTCATTCCAAATCTTTTGAGCAGCCCCGTACAATATTTAGTTTGATTCACAAACGTTCCATGACTTAGTTGCTTGATTTGTAGGCCAAGGAAGAAATTTAGCTCACCCATGAGACTCATCTCAAATTCACTCTGCATAAGCTTAGAAAAGTCTCTAGAGTACCCTTGACTAAGGAGAAATTTGCTCAAACGTTCATACCAAGCCCGAGGGGCTTGTTTAAGACCGTATAGAGCACGTTTCAGCTTATAGACATGAGTTGGATACATGTAATTCTCAAAGCCGGGTGGCTGAGCAACATAGACTTCTTCATTAATATAGCCATTTAGAAAGGCACTCTTAACATCCATTTGGAATAGTTTGAAGTCTTTAGAACAAGCATAAGCAAGTAAGAGGCGAATAGCTTCGAGACGTGCTACAGGAGCGTATGTCTCTTCATAATCAATACCTTCCTCTTGATTAATAACTTCACAACTTCTTTTCTAACAACTTCTTTCATGGTTGGATTCAATCGCCTTTGAGGTTGTGCTACGGGCCGAAAATCATCTTCTAACATAATCTTATGCATACAATAGGCTGGACTAATACCCTTCAAGTCGGATAAAACCCATCCTATTGCTTCTTGATTCTTTATCAACACTTCCTTCAATCGATGCTCTTCCTTGCTAGACAAACCATTATTAATGATAACCGGCTTAGTAGAATTGTCACCGAGAAACACGTATTTCAAGTGAGATGGTAACACATTCAACTCCACCTTTTGCTCTTCAACTTTAGGTTCATCCTTCAACTCTTCAATTTGAGTTTCAAATGGATTCATCTCATCACAAGCCTCTAAATTTCTCAAGCAATCTTCAATTTCTTTCTCTTGATCTGTGGTGAGAACTTCAAGAGCTTCCATTAAAGTCTTCTCAAGAGGATTTGACAAGTGCATTTGATTCTCCACTTTCATAATAGCCCTTTCGGTAGCATCGATTCTAAAACAATCATCATCATCACTCGGATGCTTGATGGCTTCAAAGAGATCAAGACATAATTCTTCATCTTGGTACCTTAATTTCATTAAGCCATCATCAATATCTATCATCATTCGGGCCGTCTTCATAAAAGGCCTTCCTAAGATCAATGGAATCTCAGGATCTTCTTCCATGTCTATGACGATAAAATCAACAGGATACCAAAATTTGTCAACCTTGACAAGCAAGTCTTCCGCAACTCCATGAGGATGAGCTGTGGATTTATCTGCTAATGATAACGTCATTCTTGTCGGTTTCAAATCATTGATTCCTAATCTTCTCACCATTGACAGAGGGATCAAATTAATGCTAGAACCGGTATCCACCAAACCTTTGCCTATGTGGACATTTCCAATAGACACCGGTAAGGTTACCCGCCCAGGATCATTTGATTTTATCGGAGTAGTGCGTTGAATTAACGCATTACAACAAGAGCTCACCGTTACTACCTCCGGATCCAAGAATCTTCTCTTCTTAGTGATGATGTCTTTGATGAATTTTGCATACATCGGCATTTGCTCTAATGCTTCGGAAAAAGGAACATTGATTTGCAACTTGCTAAAAATGTCCAAGAACCGAGCATAGTGCTTTGCATCTTCTTTCTTTGACGGACCGGGAGGGTAAGGTAATTTCTTCACTAGTATAGAATCATCCACCTTCTTCTTTCCCTTTTCACTCACACTCAATTTTTTTCTCTCTTTTTCTACAACTTTCTCAAGAGTTTCTTTTTCCACTAATTCTTTCTCTTTCTCATTTTCAACTAAATCACCCTCAACATTTTTTTCTACTTCAATCACCCTATCTTTTTCACTCTCAACAATTTCCTCCTCAACTATTTCTCCTACACCCATATCAATATTTCTACCACTACGAGTTAGAATTGACTTACAATGCTCACGAGGATTTTCTTGTGTAGTAGCCGGAAAAGGACCTTTGTTTTGATCGGCAAGTTGCTTTGACAATTGCCCGACTTGAGTTTCAAGGTTCTTTATTGCGGCATCCGTACTCTTTTGGCTTGCAATTTGCAATTGCATGAATTGGCTAAGAGTGTCCTCGATTGAAAGCTTTGTTTGTTGAGGTTGTTGATTGTAACCGCCTTGATAAGGATTTTGACGATTCGATGGGCCCGCTTCCGGCCTCCATCCTTGTTGATAACCTTGATTACCTCTTTGTTGGTAACCTTGGTTATTGTTGTAAGGTTGTTGTTGTTGTCTTCCACCATATCCTTGATTAGGATTAGACACATAATTCACCTCTTCACCCGGTGGAGGACAAAAACCTGTTTGATGGTCACCCCTACACAATTCACAACACATCACCTGTTGATTTTTAGAAGGGCTCCCATTTATCTCTTTAATTTGTTGAGGGAGTTTTGACATTTGTTGAGTGAGCAATTCTACTTGTTGTGTCAATAACTTGTTTTGAGCAAGTATTGCATCACTAGTATTCAATTCAAGAACTCCCGGTTTTCTTTGCAATGCATTACGGTTGTGTTGCCCTTGATGATCATTCAAAGCCATTTTATCAATGATAGCAATCACTTCTGCAGCAGTTTTTGACATCAACGAACCACCCGCGGTAGCATCTAAAAGAGTTTTTGGTTGAGGTTGGAGTCCATTTCTAAAGATATGGATTTGAGACAATTCATCAAACCCATGACCTTTGCACTTTCTAACCATGGACTTGAACCTCTCCCATGCTTCATTGAGAGATTCATTCGAACCTTGAGAGAACACCGCAATAGAAGTTTTCGCTTCCATGAACCTATTGTGAGGAAAGAACCGATCCAAGAACTTCTCTTCTAACTCGTTCCAATTTGTCATGACATTATTTGGTTGATCAAGGTACCATTCCTTAGCTTTTCCAATTAAGGAATGAGGAAAAAGTCTCCTGAACACCTGTTCTTCTTGGTCTTCCGGAGCACCAATTGTTCCGGCGATCTCGTAGAACTTTGTTAGATGAGTAAATGGATCCTCGTGATCTGCCCCTGTGAACGGATTTTGGTATAATAATTGAAGTAACCCCGTCTTCATCTCGGATTTTCTTCCATTGGCCTGATCACGAGCAAATTGTGCATTGAGTCGAGGGCTATTAACACAAGGCCCTCGAACTGGAACATTAGGGATCTCTCCTGCCGTTTCTCCCTCAACTAAGTTTTCAACCGGAGTTGAAGAAGAAGATGCCTCTTGTTGTTGTCTTCTTTCCCTAGCTAGTTGTCTCCTCCTACGAGTTTTGCTATTCTCTCTACGAGCAGTCCTCTCAATCTCAGGATCAAAAAGGAGTTGATCTGCAGGTACACGTCCTCGCATAAACTGTTATCTGAAAAACTAACCAAGCAAATTAACAAACACAAGGAAAATAAATTTAGAAACAAGATATTAATTATAAGACTCAATTCAAAACAAACTATTGCAATGCTTGCAATATCTAAACAACAATCCCCGGCAACGGCGCCATTTTGTTGTTGGAGTATTGTGGTGTACTTTTCGTTATTATCGTATCCACAGGGATTATTGCGATATCACTGCCGTTCTATAGCCTATTTTGTCTTGAGTTAATGTTACTTTAAATTTGGGTTTGCAAAAGATCATTCAACACTTTTAGTAGCAAAGAGTAAAGTAATGAAAGTTCTAAGTTAAAGAAAATGTATCAAGATTTGATTTTATCGACCTAAATTTGTATGTCTACTTATAAATATACGTATATGAACATGGTAACGATCAACATAATTACGTATCGACGCCTATATCATCCGTGTCCGCAATGATATAGTTAGATTTACCGTATTGTTTAACCGACGATTTCTCCATCCTTTAAACAATACAATTAACGTTTTAAAACCGATACTAAGTAAACATCAAACGCTAAATCCATGTATGCAATTTATAGTTTGATGGATGATAAAGTTAGATCTAGATACAAATATTGATGTCTCAAACACTTATACCAAAGAAAAAGCTTTAATAAACAAACTAAACCATCTATATTGATCATCACTTGTTCATACACATATATTCACAAGAAAAACCTACAAAAGGGTAGGAAGATTACATCTTATCTTGATACAAAAGAGATTTAGCTATCCATGAGAATGGTAGCTTGCTCAAGAAGTAAAGGATGAAGATCAACAAGCATCAAAGGCGATTAATCGACGATCAAAGCTTCCAATCTTCAATTCTTAGTTTGCTACAGTGATTAGGGTTTATGAGCTCTTAAGAATGTAATGTCCCTCTCCAAAAATCAGAATTACTCTTTATATAGTAAAACCATTTTCTGTTCAGGGCGCGTCGCGCCCTCCAGCGCGCTTCGCGCCATTACACTTAAAAAAGTTAAACCGCCCATGCGCGCGACGCGCGCAACTCTCTGCTTTGAAGCTCCAAAATATCTTGCCCAGGGCGCGACGCGCCCACATCTCCGCGCGACGCGCGCTTACTTCTGCCAGGCACTCTCTTGCAATGCTCAAAACAAGCTCCAAACTTCCCCAAAATTGGCTAAAACCTACAAAATTATAACTAAAACACATATTAACATAAAATGAAAGCTTAATATTATAAACTATAAATAATTATCTAAAACTTCAGGGAATTGTACGAATATCCGATAAAAACGGTCGAAAGGTGCCATTAATTAAACTAAATATAAACACAATTTGGCACCTAACAACATCCGGAGTCGAAAACTCCTTGCGGCAAAATACGTTTCAAATAAGGATATATGCTTAGATGTTGAGGAATTTGGAAGAGTGTTAGGAATTCCATCTCAAGGCTTAGTGCTCCTTCAAGGTAACATACCGGAGGATTGGCAACCGTATAGTAAGATTGATGTCTTTGTGGATATGTGCCGACCAACTCAAAGCGAGTCAGTTCGCCAACAGCTTGCTCTCAAGTTTAACATGTTCGGTTCAAGCTTATCGGAATAGTTACGGATCGTGAAGGTAGATTCGTTTACAAAGTTGATTTTGAGCCAGCTATGCCACAAGATCCTCAACGTCCCGAAGGTGGATACACAATGGATATGATGTTTGCTAAGCTTTGTTCTATTCAAACATCCATTGATAACAACAAGAGGGAGAATAACTATGAGCATAACCTTATGAGAAGACAAATGCGGGAAATTCAACGGACTCAAAGGCGTATCTTAGCTCATTATGAGGGAGAGGAAGGAAGTGATGAAGAAGAAGAAGAACAAGAGGATGATGATGAAGAACACATGGATGAAAGTGACTAAATTATGTGCTTTAATTTCTATGTAATGTTTTCTTTCTATTATTCGTATTTTACTTATGCTTTCTAGACAATGTTCCATTTTATGTTCGTGATGTTTAGGACTATTTATGTTTTATGTTGTAATCGTAAGAAAAAAAACTATGTTTCGTATCGTTTGTAGTATTTCATTTTTGAGTTATCTTTGTGGTATTTTACATTGTGTTATATTTCATATACTTTTTATCTTTTTCCCCATCCTTTTTGATAATAACAAAGGGGGAGAAGAATATGCATGTGTTTTTGTTGTTGTTTTGTTTCAAAGATAAATGCAGGCCATTGTTAAAATTATCAAATAAAACTCATCACCATAAATCAAGGAATCATGGATTTAGGGGGAGTCTCTAACATAGGGGGAGCCTTGCATTGTTCAACATAATTTCAAAAGCAAAACAATTTTTTCAAAACATTTTCAAGACTTGGTTGTCATCATCAAAAAGGGGGAGAATGTAAATGCAAGCTTCTCAAGCATAGTGTGTTTTGATGAAGACAATATGGACATCAAGCTTTTATAAAGGATGTGCAAAAAGAATTTCAAGTATCAAGCAAAAATACATCATTTCAAAGTCTTGAATAATTTGTGAAGATTCAAGGATCAAGCTAAAATGTCAAAGGTATAAACAATACTCACTTTGACATATAATTGTTCACAAATATATTTTCATGCATATCATAATCATACTACAAAGTGTCATCCCTCAAAAGTTCATTTAAAACCTTTTTTCATAGTTAAAATTCAAAATAAAGGTTTTAGGAACCGGGTTGTCCCTATGGGGGAACCGGTTCCCAGCATTCTCAATTTTCAGCATTCTGTGGTTTACTATGGGGAACCGGGTTGTCCCTATGCAGGAACCGGTTCCCACGTTCAAAATTCAAATTTTCTGCTGTAACGTTCAGCAGGAACCGGGTTGTCCCCGGCAGGAACCGGTTCCTACTGAACCAGTGTGTTTTTTCATTGCATGATCTTATTCAAACGAATTCTTTTTCATACCACTTGATCATTGCATTGTTTCATGGAAAAATAACCATTCAAAGAGGTGTTTAACACACTATAAATTCTACATATTTCAAAAATCATTATTCACCTTCTTCATTAACAATTCATACTCATAAATTTCATTATTTCCAAGTGTCCACAAACCAGAATTTTTATATGAAACTTTCTACACACATTTTCATAGAGAATTCATTCAAAGTTTCATGCATACATTATTGTGAACACTTATATTCAGTTTGAGAATTGTTTATTTGAAGAAGAAGATCAATCCAAGATTGATAGTGCTATACAAACTTCATCTAAATCTCTTGTAAAAATTCAAAGAAAACTATCTCCTTACTATCCAGGATTGTTGGAAGTAAGTGGTGTGTTTGAAGAGGATTGTTCTTCATTCACATTAGTGTTGACTGATCTTAAAGGTGTTAAGAACCTTTGATCACCCTATAGGTTAGATAGTAGGCATAGGCTTGTACAATAATTCTAACTATAGTGAAATCTCTTTCGTGTTTGAAAGGGGACTGGAGTACTCTCGGATTGTGAGGGGAACCAGTATATATCGTTGCGTTCTTTACTTTTCCGCACTTTATTACATTCATCACCATTACCAAAGAAAAGAAAAGAACCTTACAAAACCTTCAAACACTTAACCAAAAATTATTAGAAGTATTCTCATAAAACCGATTAAATTTTTGAAAACCTAATTCACCCCCCCCTCTTAGGCGCAATCTTATACTTACATTTGGCATCAGAGCAAGTTATAGGTAACTTGTTCCTAAAGATCCAGAATGGCTTCCGCAAATCAAAGACCGGTTTTCAAAGATGGTGGCTCTAACAACAAGCCTCCATTGTTTTGTGGTGAATATTTTGACTTTTGGAAAATCCAAATGAAGGCTCATCTAGAAGCACAAGGAGAAGAAGTTTGGGAGGCTGTCCTACAAGGTCCTCATGTTCCTACAACGGTCGTTAATGGTGTTGGATCGGAGAAACCTAAAGCGTCATGGGATGATAATGATAGAAAAAGGGTTCTTGCTGACAAAAAGGCGATCAGTCTTCTTCATGGTGCTCTTAGTATGGATGAATTCTTACGAATATCAACATGTACAACATCAAAGGAAATTTGGGATACTCTTGTAGAAACTCATGAAGGTACCGCTGAAGTTAAAAGATCAAGGTTGAATACTTTAAGCCAAGAGTACGAACTGTTTAGAATGAAGCCTGGAGAAACTATTCTCGATTTGCAAAAACGATTCGTACATTTGACAAATCACTTGAAGGCACTTGGTAAGACTCTTACTACCGAAGAACTTAATCTTAAAGTGCTCAGATCTTTGACAAGAGAGTGGCAACCAAAAGTGACGGCGATATCCGAAAAGAAGAATTTATCAAAACTTACTTCCGCAACATTATTTGGAAAACTTCAAGAATATGAGACAGAACTTGGAAGATTGGAAAAGCATGAGAACTTAGAGAAGAAATCCAAAGGCATTGCATTAAAAGTAGATTCAATAGAAAGCAAAATGAAAGATGCATCGGATGAAGATGAAAACTTCTTGCTTCTTGTAAAAAGGTTAGGCAAATTTTTTGGTAATAAAAATAATATTGATAATACTAACTATGTCAAAAGAAAGAAATTCTCAAAGCATAAAGATAAAGAAGCATCCACTTCATCACAAGAAGTTACATGCTATGAATGTGGGAAACAAGGACACATAAAGCCGGAATGTCCAAAGCTTTCGAAGAAGAATGTATTCAAAGGCAAAAGGGAGTTCAAAAATAAAAAGGCCTACATAGCATGGGAAGATAATGAAGTAAGTTCCTCATCGGACTCCGATAGTGACGAAAGTGCAAACCTAGCACTAATGGCATCACACCACTCCGACGATGAAGAAGGCGAGGTTAGTTATGATGATTCTCTTTTTGATAATGGTGCGCAAGGTGCAATAGAAGAATTATTAAAAGAATGTAAAATTCTCTATAAAACTATCTCATCTCAAAAGAAAATAATATCATCGTTAGAAGAGAAGGTTAAGATAATTGAAGTAGAACATAAAGATGACAAAGAAAAAATGATTAGTGTTCAAGAAGATAATGTTGCATGCAAGAATTGTGAATCACTTTCCTTCCAAATTGTCCAATTAAAACGTGTTTTAGAAAGATATGAAAAAGGGCAAATTGGATTGGAAAATGTTCTTAGCACACAAAGATACTCCAATGATAAGAGCGGACTTGGTTTCTCTAAATTTGATAAATCAACATCCAACAAGACTATCTTTGTCAAGGCTAGTAACCAACCAATTCAAGAGAAAGTGATCAAGCCTAAAGTAATGCAACATTATCCTAAAAGGAAGAACTTTGTTAAGAAGAAATCTTATCCTCCTAGATATAGAAGTAACTTTGAACCTACTTGTTTTTATTGTGGTATTATTGGTCACACACCCAATGCTTGTTATGTAAGGAACTTTAGTGTTTCTAGTGGACATTATGTATGGGTGAAGAAAGGAACTAACTATGATGGACCCAAAGTCATTTGGGTACCTAACAAAACTTAATTTGTTTTGTAGGTATGCTTGAAGACCACTTCAAACCTATGGTATCTAGATAGTGGTTGTTCAAAGCATATGACGGGTGACTTAAACCAATTTTCAGATCTAAAGTTAAAGGCCAAGGGTTTTGTCACTTATGGAGACAACAATAAGGGAAGAATTCTTGGCAAAGGCAAAGTTGGTGCACCACCTTTCACATCCATTGAAGATGTTCTTTATGTTGAAGGACTAAAGCATAATCTTCTAAGCATTAGCCAACTTTGTGACAAAGGCTTCAAGATCAAATTCACTAAGGAAGAATGCTTGATCATCGATGAAGTCACCAATGAGGTAAAACTCAAAGGTACAAGAATTAATAACATTTTTATGATTTCTTTAAATGATTTATCTTTAAAAGTAAAATGTCTTTTGGTAAACAATAATGAATCATGGTTATGGCATAAAAGAGCAGCCCATATTCATATGGATCATTTAAATAAGTTAACCAAACATGATCTTGTCATTGGCTTACCTAAGATAAAGTTTGTCAAAGATAAACTATGTGATGCTTGTCAAAAGGGAAAGCAAACCAAATCATCTTTTAAGCCAAAGAATGTGGTGACTACAACAAGACCACTTCAATTGTTGCATATGGATCTATTTGGTCCATCAAGGACAAGAAGCTTCGGAGGTAATGTATACGCTTTAGTTATTGTTGATGATTATTCTAGATATTCTTGGACTTTGTTTCTTGTGCAGAAAAGTGATGCTTTTAGAGCCTTTAAGAAGTATGCAAAACAAATCCAAAATGAAAAATCATTAAAGATTGTATCCATAAGAAGTGATCATGGTGGAGAATTTTCAAAATGCATCGTTTGAAGAATTTTGTGAAGAACATGGTATCTCTCATAATTTTTCAGCACCAAGAACTCCACAACAAAATGGAGTAGTCGAAAGGAAAAATAGGTTTCTAGTGGAACTTGCAAGAACAATGCTTAGTGATGCAAATCTTCCTAAATATTTTTGGGCGGATGCGGTTAGTACGGCATGTTATGTTGGAAATCGAGTAATCATTAGACCTATCTTAAAAAGGACTCCATATGAACTCTTCAAAGGAAGAAAGCCAAACATTGCTCACTTTCACATTTTTGGATGCAAGTGCTTTGTTCTAAACAATGACAAAGACAATCTTGGTAAGTTTGATGAGAAATCCGACGAAGGTATATTTCTTGGTTATTCTCTTTCTAGTAAAGCATATAGAATTTATAATAAAAGAGCTTTAACTATTGAAGAATCTATGCATGTATCTTTTGATGAGACTAACACTTCCAAAGAGGAAATAGTTGTTTGTGATGATGATGATCCTTTAGATTTACCCCCGGAAGAACCTTCAAATGATACAATTGTGAAAGCACCGGAAAAACCTTCAAATGATATAATTGTGAAGGCACCGGAAGTACAACAAGAAAGTGTTCAACAAGAAAGTGTACAACAAGAATCAAACACCAATGATCTACCAAAAGAATGGAGAACTCATAGAGATCATCCTATTGATAAAGTTATTGGTGATATTAGTCAAGGAGTTGCAACAAGATTAAATCTCAAAGATGCTTGCTTACACATGGCTTTTGTTTCTCAAATTGAACCTTCCAAAGTTGAGGAAGCCTTAGGAGACGATCAATGGATAAATGCAATGCAAGAGGAATTAAATCAATTCGAGAGAAATCAAGTTTTGGAACTTGTTCCTAGACCAAGTAACAAACACATCATAGGTACTCGATGGGTGTTTAAGAACAAACTTGATGAGAATGGTATAATTGTTCGAAACAAAGCAAGATTGGTGGCCCAAGGTTACAATCAAGAAGAAGGAATCGACTTTGAAGAAACATTTGCTCCGGTTGCAAGGTTAGAAGCTATTCGTCTTTTACTTGCTTATGCATGTTCTTTAAATTTTCAGCTTTATCAAATGGACGTCAAGAGCGCATTCTTGAATGGCTACATCAATGAAGAAGTCTATGTCAAACAACCCCCCGGATTTGAAGACTTCAAGAATCCTTCACATGTCTTTAAGTTGAGAAAGGCTCTTTATGGATTAAAGCAAGCACCTAGAGCATGGTATGATAGACTTAGCAATTTTTTGTGTGAAAAGGGTTTCGAAAAGGGTAAGGTTGATAAAACTTTGTTCATTAAGAAAATCAAGAGTAACACTTTATTGGTTCAAGTCTATGTTGATGATATCATTTTTGGATCGACTAACAAAGAAATGTGTGAGGAATTCTCATTGATGATGCAAGGAGAATTCGAGATGTCTATGATGGGAAAGATGAATGACTTTCTTGGACTACAAATTAAGCAACTCAAAGATGGAATCTTTATCAATCAATCCAAATATTGTAAAGAACTATTAAAGAAATTTGATATGGACAATTGTAAAGCAATGAATACTCCAATGGGCTCCGGTACATATGTTGATCAAGATGAATCCGGTACTCCAATTGATATTACCAAGTATCGAGGTATGATTGGTTCTTTATTGTATTTGACGGCAAGCCGTCCTGACATAATGTTTAGTGTTTGTCTTTGTGCTCGCTTCCAAGCAGATCCAAAGGAATCACATCTTATGGCAGTTAAAAGGATCATGAAGTATCTCAAAGGAACAACCAATGTTGGCTTATGGTATCCTAAAGGTAGTGTTTGCAATTTAATTGGTTATTCTGACGCGGATTATGCAGGATGTAAAACTGATCGTAAAAGCACAAGTGGTACTTGTCACATTCTTGGAAATGCATTAGTATCATGGGCTTGTAAAAAGCAAGCATGTGTTGCTCTTAGTACGGCCGAAGCAGAATACATAGCAGCGGGTAGTTGTTGTGCACAAATTCTTTGGCTTAAGCAACAACTTCGTGACTACGGACTTGATCTCGGATGTATTCCTCTTTGATGCGACAATACAAGTGCTATAAATATTACAAAGAATCCGGTCATGCATTCAAGAACCAAACACATAGACATTCAACATCATTTTCTTCGCGATCATGTGCTTAAAGGAGATGTTGAAGTCACTTTTGTAGATACTCATAATCAACTTGCGGATATCTTCACCAAGCCTCTCCCAAAAGAATCGTTTTACAAAATTCGACGAGAGCTTGGAATTTTAGACGAAGGTGATGTTTAAAATTTATTCGTCATTCTCAAACATCAAAGGTACACGTTTATAATTTTTTTTTATAAATGTTCATTCATTATGTCTTGGTAAATATGTATGATATGTATGCTTTATATTTCATAAAATAAAATATTTTGGAAATTTTCAGTCCAGGAACCGGTTCCCATGTAGGGACGAACCGGTTCCCCATACTAATTTCCAGAGGCGTGTTTTCTTTGTGTCTCAGGAACCGGTTCCCATGTAGGGACGAACCGGTTCCCACGTACATTTTCCAGATTTTTGCTTATCTTTTAGCTGTTACGAAAATGTTGTGTGGCTAGTATTGTTTTGTATATTTTTTCTTTTATATCTTATTTTTATTTAATACACATTATATCACTTCACACCACACATTTACACTCATTCACTCACATTTACTCTCATTCAACATTCATCTTCATCTTCTTCAACCTTCCACCTCCATTGTCAACCCAATTCAAAGCTCCACTATCTCACCATAACTATCAAAATTAAATACCCACTACCTCTAAACACTATATAATCCTCCACTTTTTCACACAATTCACTCAAATCCTTCTCCACTCACCAAATCCTAAAACCTCAACTTAAACCCTAACTTTCAACTCCTTTCAACAATGGCACCCAAAGTTTCAAGAAGTGCAAAGGGAAAGAACAAAATGGGAGAGACAAGTGAAGATCCTCAAGAGATCCAACCAACGGTCAAGAGTCGGAGACTCACATTCAACATCTGTTGTTGGAGTATTGTGGTGTACTTTTCGTTATTATCGTATCCACAGGGATTATTGCGATATCACCGCCGTTCTATAGCCTATTTTGTCTTGAGTTAATGTTACTTTAAATTTGGGTTTGCAAAAGATCATTCAACACTTTTAGTAGCAAAGAGTAAAGTAATGAAAGTTCTAAGTTAAAGAAAATGTATCAAGATTTGATTTTATCGACCTAAATTTGTATGTCTACTTATAAATATACGTATATGAACATGGTAACGATCAACATAATTACGTATCGACGCCTATATCATCCGTGTCCGCAATGATATAGTTAGATTTACCGTATTGTTTAACCGACGATTTCTCCATCCTTTAAACAATACAATTAACGTTTTAAAACCGATACTAAGTAAACATCAAACGCTAAATCCATGTCTGCAATTTATAGTTTGATGGATGATAAAGTTAGATCTAGATACAAATATTGATGTCTCAAACACTTATACCAAAGAAAAAGCTTTAATAAACAAACTAAACCATCTATATTGATCATCACTTGTTCATACACATATATTCACAAGAAAAACCTACAAAAGGGTAGGAAGATTACATCTTATCTTGATACAAAAGAGATTTAGCTATCCATGAGAATGGTAGCTTGCTCAAGAAGTAAAGGATGAAGATCAACAAGCATCAAAGGCGATTAATCGACGATCAAAGCTTCCAATCTTCAATTCTTAGTTTGCTACAGTGATTAGGGTTTATGAGCTCTTAAGAATGTAATGTCCCTCTCCAAAAATCAGAATTACTCTTTATATAGTAAAACCATTTTCTGTTCAGGGCGCGTCGCGCCCTCCAGCGCGCTTCGCGCCATTACACTTAAAAAAGTTAAACCGCCCATGCGCGCGACGCGCGCAACTCTCTGCTTTGAAGCTCCAAAATATCTTGCCCAAGGCGCGACGCGCCCACATCTCCGCGCGACGCGCGCTTACTTCTGCCAGGCACTCTCTTGCAATGCTCAAAACAAGCTCCAAACTTCCCCAAAATTGGCTAAAACCTACAAAATTATAACTAAAACACATATTAACATAAAATGAAAGCTTAATATTATAAACTATAAATAATTATCTAAAACTTCAGGGAATTGTACGAATATCCGATAAAAACGGTCGAAAGGTGCCATTAATTAAACTAAATATAAACACAATTTGGCACCTAACAACTCTCCCCAACTTAAACTCTTGTTTGTCCTCAAACAAAAGAATGATAAATTACCGGGAACACAAAATATCACAAATGAAACAACAAGGTAGAAACAAGAACAATTGAATGGTTCAAATTCCAAAAGTACACAAAGATCAATCCTTACCAGTTTTCATCAAAGTACCATGATAACAATGCTAATCCTATATACAAATTCTATGTCAGAAATTCCACAAAGCAAAAGAAGTTCAAGAATGAATCACACCTACGTATTTCTCTACTGAGAGAACAAAAATGGAGGATCCTAACACTCACCAGACAATGACGCAAACATACCGAATTAATTATAAACTCATCTAAGCATAAGACATATAAAAAGTGTATAAGCATGAATCACTAAGGACTTTCGGGTTGTAGCTTGGCTTGGTTAACAAGGAAGTGTCATATCTCACGGCCATTGAAACGAAAGTGTC
Source organism: Vicia villosa (assembly GCF_029867415.1). Taxonomy (NCBI): domain Eukaryota; kingdom Viridiplantae; phylum Streptophyta; class Magnoliopsida; order Fabales; family Fabaceae; genus Vicia; species Vicia villosa. Next base: position 10,067,602 of record NC_081181.1, read on the forward strand.
AAAACCTAAGAGAGCATTCAAATTCAATTATCACAGCCTAAACAACCAAGTTCACCACATTATTCATCACTTGCTCAAGGGTCACAGAATTCTTTTCTTTCTTTCTTTCTTTTTTTTTTATTATTATTATTATTATTTTTTTTTTCTTTATTATATACATAAATATATATACCCCTTGAGCACTATCTTTTGATTTATCCTCACCAATGTACACCTTTATTTTATTCTCCCCAACTTGTATATTACCAAGACATTACTAAGAATGCTCCCTATTCTAAGGCAAAAAGGAATCAATCCTTATCATATCAAATGGAAACAGTTCTAGGTAGAAAGAAAAGAAAGTCATCAAGATTCTATCAAAAATCGGTATAGAGATCTATATACAACATAAGCTTAACCGATAAGAATCTTGGCAAACGGCTCAAAGTGGTTAGCAAAAACTCACACACTCACCGGGTAGGTTACATTTGGATTGGAAGTTTTTCTCATAGTGCAGAACAAAACGCCTTGATCACTTTCATGCTTAACACAATTTAATAATAATGCAAGATTAATCATAATAAAAACGAGTTAAAACGCACATTGCTGGTATCCAGCACAATTTATATATATACACAATGGAAAGTCTCCTCACAACTACAGCTAGGCTAAAGTGATTCACAATTGAACTAATTTTATCCACAGAAATTAATGACAACTAATTTGTACAATTAAAAGCATCAGAATCAAAGGTACTTGATAAATAAAACGATAAAGGATGTACCTTGCGCGTACAGTTTTCAACTTATATCATCACCACTCAAATTGTGTTGCATCATCCAAATTCATCGTGGCAACAAAAATTCGTGTTCCAGCTAATTAATCATCAGGACAACTTATCAAACCATTATTTCTAAAATATAAACACTAAACTAAAATAAACTACTTAAAAATAAATAAATGCAAAAATAAAATAAACTGAACTTATATAAAATAAAAACCACACCAAACAGGTGTTAACTATCCAAAGGCGTAAACTTAGCCTTTCAAAGTACCTCATCCAAAAGGATGGAACAAAACTATAAACATTAAAAACAAAGTAACTAAAAATTGTTCTAACATAAAACTAAAAACTAAAAATAAAACAGTAAAACAAAACTACTCCTCATCAGAAGTATCCTCATCAGCATCAGCCATCCCCTCCTCAGGATCTGGCCTGCCCTCAGGCCATGAAGCATAAGCAGATAAATCATCCCTGGAACCAACAGGCTGCTGCAGAGAAAGCTGCCGGATAGAATCCTGCAAAAACATAAACGCCCTCTGATGCGCCATATGCATCTGATAGTTCCAATCACTTGCATCACCATACTGAGGACCAGCAGGCGGTGCAGCAGCAACCGGAACAGCTTGAGAAGCATCGGGAAGGTTAGATGCTTCAGCAGCAACACCAAAAGGACGACCTCCAGGCAAACAGTACCTGTTAGCAAAAATATCATCTATAACACCATCCATGGGAATCCTACCACCAGGTGGAAACCGGACATCAGCCTTCCTGCACAAACCCATTATTAAACCAGGAAAAATCAACCTACATTTCACCCCATCTCCATGAAGAGTCCCATTCAGGGCGACTCTTTTCAGCTCATTCGCCACAATCCTGGACACATCAATATTATCACCATTCAGAATACCCTGAACCAAACCTGCCGTATCAATGGTGAGGGAAGAAGTGTGACTCCGTGGCCTAATGTTGTAAAGGACCACCGAAGTCACCAACTGAGCCTCCTCCGTCAACTGACTACGAGTAAAAGTCTTTGGCAGCCCCGCTTTAGTCAGAGTATAGGTGAAACCAGTCCTGCAAATCCTCTCCCTAATACTCTCCACGTCCCAGTTCCCTCTATTCAACCTGGGATGGTACTGGCATTCTTCTACCAAAGCAAGAGGGTTATCCAGAAAATCAAAAATAGCCTCTTTGCTAAAATCAATGGCCTTACCTCTCACCCATGTTTTAAACGGGTAAGCTTCAGTACCTGACCAACCGCTCGGAGGCAAGGCGTTTGCGTAGAATTCTCTGACAATTTCCACCTGATAGAATTTTGGTGGAGTGAACAACTTGTCCCAGCATGTTTCAGACAAAGCAGTCCACGCCCTTTGGAAGAGGCCGTGGTCAATAGGAACCACAGTTCGTTCACTCCACACAACGCGGCTTTCAAGCTCATGGTACCTCGCCTCTTGCTCCGGACCTAGAAACTTCGTCCGATCAAACCTGCCAGCTTGTGAGGAAGATCCCTCACCAGAACCAGTCTTCTTTCTCTTTAAAAAAGGTGCCATTCCTGCACAAATTAAATCAAACAAAACACACAAATTGAAACAAAGTTAGCATAACCTCTATTTTAATAGCCTATATCAATCCACAGTCATCATCAATCACAAAACAGACCCTATCTACACCCTAAACAACATAAAAAAAAAAAAAATTTCAAAGATGAACCCAGGGCGCGACGCGCGCTGAACAGGGCGCGACGCGCGCTCTGCGAAACCCAGAAAAATTCTTCAGAAATCTGCAAAACAGAAGAGGAGAACAAGTTTCTCCTCCCTTCTAAAGGTTCCAGCACACAATATATACATCAATAACATGTTTTCTACCCTAGTTTTTCAAAATTATTCAAAATATTCCTAAATCTAAAAAAAAAAAAAAAAAAAAAAAACTAACAACTAAAACTAGTTTAATGGAAAGAAAGGAGAAAAAGAACATACCTCAGATGATTGATGACAGTAGAGAGGCGAGTAATAGTGAGGATAAATGCAAGAATTGAAAATTTTGGGTGTGTGTGTGTTTGGTTTCTTGGCACAAAGAGGAATGGAGGCTATGACCTCCAAAAACCCTAAAACTTACTTCTGAACACGAAACCGAGTCGGGCCCAGCATGGGTGGGCCCAAATCAAAATTATTTTTTTTCAAAAATATACACAGCGCGCGACGCGCGCAGACTCGGCGCGACGCGCCCTCATCTCTGCCTGGCAGGGGTCCTTGAGTTCACATAGCGCGCGACGCGCGCATATGGGTGCGACGCGCGCTACACCAGAAACAGCAGAAAAACTGCATTGTTTCAGCACGCCCAAAAATACCGGTAGATCGTTTCTGGCTCGACGACAACTCAAAAATCCCACCAGCAAAAAGAACACAAATACAAGTGAAATATATACAACTTGGGGTGCCTCCCAAGAGCGCTTTGTTTAACGTCGGTCAGCTCGACGGTCAAAGGCAATCAAGGATCGCCAAACGATAAAACGCAAGTTTCACGATTAAAATCGCTTCCTCGATACACCTTCAACCTCTGACCATTTACTACCCACTCTTGGTTTGATTTTTGGTCCTCTATCACAATAGCCCCTTGGCTTCTCACTTCTTTGACCAAAAACGGTCCGGACCATTTAGACTTCAACTTTCCCGGGAAAAGTCTTAACCGGGAATTGAAGAGTAAAACTAATTGCCCTACCTTAAAGTCCTTCATTCTAACCTTACTATCATGATAGAATTTGGTCTTTTCCTTGTAAATCGAATTGGACTTATAGGCATGCAATCTCATCTCTTCCAACTCATTAAGTTGGATTTTTCTTCTCTCTCCACACAACTTGTGGTCAAAATTCAAAAGCTTCAAGGCCCAATATGCCTTATGCTCTAGTTCTACGGGAAGGTGGCAACTTTTACCATACACCATTTGGAATGGTGTAAGACCGATCGGTGCTTTGAAAGCGGTCCGATACGCCCACAAGGTTTCATCTAACTTCATTGACCAATCCTTCCTAGAGCTAGACACAGTTTTCTCAAGAATTCTCTTAATCTCTCTATTGGTCCTCTCAACTTGCCCATTAGTTTGTGGATGATATGGAGTAGCTACCTTGTGCTTTACTCCATATTGCTCCAACACTTTCTCAAGCGGGGCATTACAAAAATGAGATCCACCATCACTAATTAATACTCTTGGCGAGCCAAACCGCGAAAATATATTTTTCTTCAAAAACTTTATCACGGTCTTACCATCCGCTTTGGGTGAAGCAATCGCTTCCACCCACTTAGACACGTAATCCACAGCTACCAAGAGGTATTCATTTGACATAGAGGAAGGGAAGGGTCCAACAAAATCAATGCCCCAACAATCAAATACTTCTACTTCTACAATACTTTGGAGGGGCATTTCCTCTCTTTTCCCTATTCCACCAGTTCGTTGACAACTGTCGCATGAGGCAACATGGTGGTAAGCATCTTTGAACAAAGTAGGCTACCAAAATCCCGATTGAAGGACTTTTGTGGCCGTACGCAAACCATTAAAATGACCACCATAAGGCGAATTGTGGCAATGCCAGAAAATGCTTTTTGCTTCCTCATCCGCGACACATCTTCTCAAAAGATTGTCACTACTCAACTTAAACAAGTGAGGATCATCCCAAACATAAAAATTAGCATCGTTTAAAAACTTTTTTCTTTGATTCCAAGTTAGATCCTCCGGTATCCAGCCAGATGCTTTGTGATTAGCCATATCTGCGAACCAGGGTCTAACTTCTTGTACCATGTACAGTTTTTCATCCGGGAATTCTTCCCTCACTTCTTTCTCATTGTTTGTCACCTCGGTATTCACTAACCGAGACAAATGATCCGCAATCAAATTTTCTGTACCTTTCTTATCTTTCACTTCAAGATCAAATTCTTGAAGCAAAAGAATCCACCGAATAAGCCTCTGTTTTGAATCAGGCTTGGTGAGAAGATATTTGATTGCGGCATGATCAGTATAACACACCACTTTAGAACCAATGAGGTAAGAGCGAAACTTTTCCAATGCAAATACAATTGCGAGCAATTCTTTTTCGGTAGTGGCATAGTTAACCTGTGCCTCATTTAAAACTTTGCTCGCATAATGAATAGCATGGAATTGTTTGTTCTTCCTTTGGCCTAAGACTGCACCAACCGCATAGTCACTCGCATCGCACATGAGTTCAAACTCAAGCGACCAATTAGGAGCGACAATTATGGGTGTGGTGGTCAAATTTGCTTTAAGTTCTAGGAAAGCTTTTAGACATGATTCATCAAAATTAAATTCCATACCTTTGTTGAGCAAATTACTCAAAGGCTTTGCAACCTTGGAAAAATCCTTGATGAATCTTCTATAGAACCCAGCATGTCCCAAGAAGCTCCTGATGCCTTTCACATTCACCGGAGGGGGAAGTTTTTCAATAACCTCGATTTTTGCCGGATCAACCTCAAGCCCCTTTGAATAAACCTTGTGGCCAAGAACAATCCCATTCGTCACCATGAAAGTGCATTTCTCCCAGTTGAGAACCAAATTTGTTTCAATGCATCTCTCCATTACCACATCAAGGTTCTTTAAGCACAAGTCGAATGACGACCCGTACACAGAAAAATCATCCATGAACACCTCAATGCTTTTCTCGATCAAATCAGAGAAGATAGCTTGCATGCACCTTTGAAATGTTGCAGGAGCATTACATAGTCCAAATGGCATTCTTCGGTATGCGAAAACGCCAAAAGGACATGTAAAAGCAGTTTTCTCGTGGTCCGCCGGATTCACTGATATTTGATTGTATCCCGAATAACCATCCAAGAAACAATAGAAATTTCTTCCGGCTAACCTCTCTAACATTTGATCCATAAAAGGTAATGGAAAGTGATCTTTTCTTGTTGCTTGGTTCAACCTCCTATAATCAATACACATACGCCACCCGGTCACCGCTCTCGAAGGAATCAACTCGTTCTTCTCATTTCTCACAACTGTCAATCCACCCTTCTTAGGGACCACATGCACCGGGCTCACCCATTCTCTATCGGAGATGGGATAAATCATCCCCGCCTCTAATAACTTCACAACTTCTTTTCTAACAACTTCTTTCATGGTTGGATTCAATCGCCTTTGAGGTTGTGCTACGGGCCGAAAATCATCTTCTAACATAATCTTATGCATACAATAGGCTGGACTAATACCCTTCAAGTCGGATAAAACCCATCCTATTGCTTCTTGATTCTTTATCAACACTTCCTTCAATCGATGCTCTTCCTTGCTAGACAAACCATTATTAATGATAACCGGCTTAGTAGAATTGTCACCGAGAAACACGTATTTCAAGTGAGATGGTAACACATTCAACTCCACCTTTTGCTCTTCAACTTTAGGTTCATCCTTCAACTCTTCAATTTGAGTTTCAAATGGATTCATCTCATCACAAGCCTCTAAATTTCTCAAGCAATCTTCAATTTCTTTCTCTTGATCTGTGGTGAGAACTTCAAGAGCTTCCATTAAAGTCTTCTCAAGAGGATTTGACAAGTGCATTTGATTCTCCACTTTCATAATAGCCCTTTCGGTAGCATCGATTCTAAAACAATCATCATCATCACTCGGATGCTTGATGGCTTCAAAGAGATCAAGACATAATTCTTCATCTTGGTACCTTAATTTCATTAAGCCATCATCAATATCTATCATCATTCGGGCCGTCTTCATAAAAGGCCTTCCTAAGATCAATGGAATCTCAGGATCTTCTTCCATGTCTATGACGATAAAATCAACAGGATACCAAAATTTGTCAACCTTGACAAGCAAGTCTTCCGCAACTCCATGAGGATGAGCTGTGGATTTATCTGCTAATGATAACGTCATTCTTGTCGGTTTCAAATCATTGATTCCTAATCTTCTCACCATTGACAGAGGGATCAAATTAATGCTGAACCGGTATCCACCAAACCTTTGCCTATGTGGACATTTCCAATAGACACCGGTAAGGTTACCCGCCCAGGATCATTTGATTTTATCGGAGTAGTGCGTTGAATTAACGCATTACAACAAGAGCTCACCGTTACTACCTCCGGATCCAAGAATCTTCTCTTCTTAGTGATGATGTCTTTGATGAATTTTGCATACATCGGCATTTGCTCTAATGCTTCGGAAAAAGGAACATTGATTTGCAACTTGCTAAAAATGTCCAAGAACCGAGCATAGTGCTTTGCATCTTCTTTCTTTGACGGACCGGGAGGGTAAGGTAATTTCTTCACTAGTATAGAATCATCCACCTTCTTCTTTCCCTTTTCACTCACACTCAATTTTTTTCTCTCTTTTTCTACAACTTTCTCAAGAGTTTCTTTTTCCACTAATTCTTTCTCTTTCTCATTTTCAACTAAATCACCCTCAACATTTTTTTCTACTTCAATCACCCTATCTTTTTCACTCTCAACAATTTCCTCCTCAACTATTTCTCCTACACCCATATCAATATTTCTACCACTACGAGTTAGAATTGACTTACAATGCTCACGAGGATTTTCTTGTGTAGTAGCCGGAAAAGGACCTTTGTTTTGATCGGCAAGTTGCTTTGACAATTGCCCGACTTGAGTTTCAAGGTTCTTTATTGCGGCATCCGTACTCTTTTGGCTTGCAATTTGCAATTGCATGAATTGGCTAAGAGTGTCCTCGATTGAAAGCTTTGTTTGTTGAGGTTGTTGATTGTAACCGCCTTGATAAGGATTTTGACGATTCGATGGGCCCGCTTCCGGCCTCCATCCTTGTTGATAACCTTGATTACCTCTTTGTTGGTAACCTTGGTTATTGTTGTAAGGTTGTTGTTGTTGTCTTCCACCATATCCTTGATTAGGATTAGACACATAATTCACCTCTTCACCCGGTGGAGGACAAAAACCTGTTTGATGGTCACCCCTACACAATTCACAACACATCACCTGTTGATTTTTAGAAGGGCTCCCATTTATCTCTTTAATTTGTTGAGGGAGTTTTGACATTTGTTGAGTGAGCAATTCTACTTGTTGTGTCAATAACTTGTTTTGAGCAAGTATTGCATCACTAGTATTCAATTCAAGAACTCCCGGTTTTCTTTGCAATGCACTACGGTTGTGTTGCCCTTGATGATCATTCAAAGCCATTCTATCAATGATAGCAATCGCTTCTGCAGCAGTTTTTGACATCAACGAACCACCCGCGGTAGCATCTAAAAGAGTTTTTGGTTGAGGTTGGAGTCCATTTCTAAAGATATGGATTTGAGACAATTCATCAAACCCATGACCTTTGCACTTTCTAACCATGGACTTGAACCTCTCCCATGCTTCATTGAGAGATTCATTCGAACCTTGAGAGAACACCGCAATAGAAGTTTTCGCTTCCATGAACCTATTGTGAGGAAAGAAGCGATCCAAGAACTTCTCTTCTAACTCGTTCCAATTTGTCATGACATTATTTGGTTGATCAAGGTACCATTCCTTAGCTTTTCCAATTAAGGAATGAGGAAAAAGTCTCCTGAACACCTGTTCTTCTTGGTCTTCCGGAGCACCAATTGTTCCGGCGATCTCGTAGAACTTTGTTAGATGAGTAAATGGATCCTCGTGATCTGCCCCTGTGAACGGATTTTGGTATAATAATTGAAGTAACCCCGTCTTCATCTCGGAGTTTCTTCCATTGGCCTGATCACGAGCAAATTGTGCATTGAGTCGAGGGCTATTAACACAAGGCCCTCGAACTGGAACATTAGGGATCTCTCCTGCCATTTCTCCCTCAACTAAGTTTTCAACCGGAGTTGAAGAAGAAGATGCCTCTTGTTGTTGTCTTCTTTCCCTAGCTAGTTGTCTCATCCTACGAGTTTTGCTATTCTCTCTACGAGCAGTCCTCTCAATCTCAGGATCAAAAAGGAGTTGATCTGCAGGTACACGTCCTCGCATAAACTGTTATCTGAAAAACTAACCAAGCAAATTAACAAACACAAGGAAAATAAATTTAGAAACAAGATATTAATTATAAGACTCAATTCAAAACAAACTATTGCAATGCTTGCAATATCTAAACAACAATCCCCGGCAACGGCGCCATTTTGTTGTTGGAGTATTGTGGTGTACTTTTCGTTATTATCGTATCCACAGGGATTATTGCGATATCACCGCCGTTCTATAGCCTATTTTGTCTTGAGTTAATGTTACTTTAAATTTGGGTTTGCAAAAGATTATTCAACACTTTTAGTAGCAAAGAGTAAAGTAATGAAAGTTCTAAGTTAAAGAAAATGTATCAAGATTTGATTTTATCGACCTAAATTTGTATGTCTACTTATAAATATACGTATATGAACATGGTAACGATCAACATAATTACGTATCGACGCCTATATCATCCGTGTCCGCAATGATATAGTTAGATTTACCGTATTGTTTAACCGACGATTTCTCCATCCTTTAAACAATACAATTAACGTTTTAAAACCGATACTAAGTAAACATCAAACGCTAAATCCATGTCTGCAATCTATAGTTTGATGGATGATAAAGTTAGATCTAGATACAAATATTGATGTCTCAAACACTTATACCAAAGAAAAAGCTTTAATAAACAAACTAAACCATCTATATTGATCATCACTTGTTCATACACATATATTCACAAGAAAAACCTACAAAAGGGTAGGAAGATTACATCTTATCTTGATACAAAAGAGATTTAGCTATCCATGAGAATGGTAGCTTGCTCAAGAAGTAAAGGATGAAGATCAACAAGCATCAAAGGCGATTAATCGACGATCAAAGCTTCCAATCTTCAATTCTTAGTTTGCTACAGTGATTAGGGTTTATGAGCTCTTAAGAATGTAATGTCCCTCTCCAAAAATCAGAATTACTCTTTATATAGTAAAACCATTTTCTGTTCAGGGCGCGTCGCGCCCTCCAGCGCGCTTCGCGCCATTACACTTAAAAAAGTTAAACCGCCCATGCGCGCGACGCGCGCAACTCTCTGCTTTGAAGCTCCAAAATATCTTGCCCAGGGCGCGACGCGCCCACATCTCCGCGCGACGCGCGCTTACTTCTGCCAGGCACTCTCTTGCAATGCTCAAAACAAGCTCCAAACTTCCCCAAAATTGGCTAAAACCTACAAAATTATAACTAAAACACATATTAACATAAAATGAAAGCTTAATATTATAAACTATAAATAATTATCTAAAACTTCAGGGAATTGTACGAATATCCGATAAAAACGGTCGAAAGGTGCCATTAATTAAACTAAATATAAACACAATTTGGCACCTAACAACATCCGGAGTCGAAAACTCCTTGCGGCAAAATAAGTTTCAAATAAGGATATATGCTTAGATGTTGAGGAATTTGGAAGAGTGTTAGGAATTCCATCTCAAGGCTTAGTGCTCCTTCAAGGTAACATACCGGAGGATTGGCAACCGTATAGTAAGATTGATGTCTTTGTGGATATGTGCCGACCAACTCAAAGCGAGTCAGTTCGCCAACAGCTTGCTCTCAAGTTTAACATGTTCGGTTCAAGCTTATCGGAATAGTTACGGATCGTGAAGGTAGATTCGTTTACAAAGTTGATTTTGAGCCAGCTATGCCACAAGATCCTCAACGTCCCGAAGGTGGATACACAATGGATATGATGTTTGCCAAGCTTTGTTCTATTCAAACATCCATTGATAACAACAAGAGGGAGAATAACTATGAGCATAACCTTATGAGAAGACAAATGCGGGAAATTCAACGGACTCAAAGGCGTATCTTAGCTCATTATGAGGGAGAGGAAGGAAGTGATGAAGAAGAAGAAGAACAAGAGGATGATGATGAAGAACACATGGATGAAAGTGACTAAATTATGTGCTTTAATTTCTATGTAATGTTTTCTTTCTATTATTCGTATTTTACTTATGCTTTCTAGACAATGTTCCATTTTATGTTCGTGATGTTTAGGACTATTTATGTTTTATGTTGTAATCGTAAGAAAAAAAAACTACGTTTCGTATCGTTTGTAGTATTTCATTTTTGAGTTATCTTTGTGGTATTTTACATTGTGTTATATTTCATATACTTTTTATCTTTTTCCCCATCCTTTTTGATAATAACAAAGGGGGAGAAGAATATGCATGTGTTTTTGTTGTTGTTTTGTTTCAAAGATAAATGCAGGCCATTGTTAAAATTATCAAATAAAACTCATCACCATAAATCAAGGAATCATGGATTTAGGGGGAGTCTCTAACATAGGGGGAGCCTTGCATTGTTCAACATAATTTCAAAAGCAAAACAATTTTTTCAAAACATTTTCAAGACTTGGTTGTCATCATCAAAAAGGGGGAGAATGTAAATGCAAGCTTCTCAAGCATAGTGTGTTTTGATGAAGACAATATGGACATTAAGCTTTTATAAAGGATGTGCAAAAAGAATTTCAAGTATCAAGCAAAAATACATCATTTCAAAGTCTTGAAGAATTTGTGAAGATTCAAGGATCAAGCTAAAATGTCAAAGGTATAAACAATACTCACTTTGACATATAATTGTTCACAAATATATTTTCATGCATATCATAATCATACTACAAAGTGTCATCCCTCAAAAGTTCATTTAAAACCTTTTTTCATAGTTAAAATTCAAAATAAAGGTTTTAGGAACCGGGTTGTCCCTATGGGGGAACCGGTTCCCAGCATTCTCAATTTTCAGCATTCTGTGGTTTACTATGGGGAACCGGGTTGTCCCTATGCAGGAACCGGTTCCCACGTTCAAAATTCAAATTTTCTGCTGTAACGTTCAGCAGGAACCGGGTTGTCCCAGGCAGGAACCGGTTCCTACTGAACCAGTGTGTTTTTTCATTGCATGATCTTATTCAAACGAATTCTTTTTCATACCACTTGATCATTGCATTGTTTCATGGAAAAATAACCATTCAAAGAGGTGTTTAACACACTATAAATTCTACATATTTCAAAAATCATTATTCACCTTCTTCATTAACAATTCATACTCATAAATTTCATTATTTCCAAGTGTCCACAAACCAGAATTTTTATATGAAACTTTCTACACACATTTTCATAGAGAATTCATTCAAAGTTTCATGCATACATTATTGTGAACACTTATATTCAGTTTGAGAATTGTTTATTTGAAGAAGAAGATCAATCCAAGATTGATAGTGCTATACAAACTTCATCTAAATCTCTTGTAAAAATTCAAAGAAAACTATCTCCTTACTATCCAGGATTGTTGGAAGTAAGTGGTGTGTTTGAAGAGGATTGTTCTTCATTCACATTAGTGTTGATTGATCTTAAAGGTGTTAAGAACCTTTGATCACCCTATAGGTTAGATAGTAGGCATAGGCTTGTACAATAATTCTAACTATAGTGAAATCTCTTTCGTGTTTGAAAGGGGACTGGAGTACTCTCGGATTGTGAGGGGAACCAGTATATATCGTTGCGTTCTTTACTTTTCCGCACTTTATTACATTCATCACCATTACCAAAGAAAAGAAAAGAACCTTACAAAACCTTCAAACACTTAACCAAAAATTATTAGAAGTATTCTCATAAAACCGATTAAATTTTTGAAAACCTAATTCACCCCCCCTCTTAGGCGCAATCTTATACTTACATCTGGAGCATTTATCGGTCCCGCACGGGTCCTAAATCTCGTGATATCCTATTAAAAACGATGAACCATAAGTATTTGAATGTTTGAAATTAGTAAATTTAATTAAAAAAATTAAGTGTTTAGAACATAAATAAATTGAATTTACTCAAACTTACATAATCGGCGATGTTTGCAATGGTTTTTTTGATGCTCTTGACCCATTGTTAGGAAAGACATTTTTGTTGATGATGAAAACTAGTTGTTCTGATGAAAGTTGCTCTAATGATAGTTGTTTGGTGATGAAGAAAATGAACAAGTCTGGGAACCTATTTATAGCCAAAACGAAACACAATTAAAACACATAAATAAATGTGACAAGACAAGTGCATGCAACGGTTGAACACTTAACTCGAAGCAAGTCGCCACCCCCGTTGGTGACAACTCTTAAAAATCAATGTTGTCACCACTCCCAATGGCGATAACTCTTAAAAATCAATGTTGTCGCCACCCCCATTGGCGACAACTCTTAAAAATCAATTTTGCATAGGTGTGTAAGAGATTCCATAGCCTGCATGCATTAGTCTTGTCACATTTATTTGTTTCAGACGATTATTGCATGTATTCTTGCATGCATGCTTGTGTAAGAGGTGGGGACGAAATTCCATTGTGGCATGCATTAGTCTTGTCACATTTATTTGTTTAGACAAATATTGCATGTATTCTTGCATGCATGCTTGTGTAAGAGGTGGGGACGAGATTCCATTGTGGCATGCATTAGTCTTGTCACATTTATTTGTTTCAGACGATTATTGCATGTATTCTTGCATGCATGCTTGTGTAAGAGGTGGGGATGAGATTCCATTGGGGCATGCATTAGTCTTGTCACATTTATTTGTTTCAGACAATTATTGCATGTATTCTTGCATGCATGCTTGTGTAAGAGGTGGGGACAAGATTCCATTGTGGCATGCATTAGTCTTGTCATGTTTGATTCTTTCATTATTGCATACAATCCATATATGAGGTCAGACGAGGAGTTAAAAGAGGGTGACACGTTTCGTTCGAAGGATGATTGTATGTTAGCTATAAAAAACTGGCACTTAGCAAATTGTGTTGATGTTAAAGCTGATCGCTCAAATCCAGAGAGAGTCACTATTGTGTGCAGAAACCCGGAGTGTGGATACATGCTGAAGGCATCATTCAGAAATAAATTTAATGCGTGGGTGATACGTTCGATATCTCAAGGCCACACTTGCGTCAACACAAATATGGCGCAAGATCATCGAAAACTCAGTCATGACATGATATGTCATACCATCATTCCTCTCGTCGAAACTGACCCATCACTGAAGGTGAAGACAATTATTTCCCATTGCGTTTCTGTGTTCAAGTACAGACCTTCGTACAGAAAGGCTTGGTTAGCGAAGCATAAAGCAATTGAAAAGGTCTACGGCAACTGGGAGGAATCATACCAACTACTTCCTCGCTACCTGGTTGCACTGCAATTGTATTCACCTGGGACTGTTACTATATTGGAGACACTGTCGGCACAATCCCAAGACGGAACCCCTCTCGAAGGTAATGGAATCTTCCATAGAGTGTTCTGGGCATTTCGACCATGCATCATCGGTTTTGGTTTTTGCAAGCCGATAATTCAAATTGATGGAACCTGGTTGTATGGGAAATACAAGAGAACATTGCTGATGGCGGTCGCGTAGGATGGAAACAGCAACATTTTTCCAATAGCCTTTGCTCTGGTAGAAGGAGAAACAACTGCTGCTTGGAGTTTCTTTCTGAAGAATCTCCGAGCTAGAGTTGATCCACAACCTAATCTTTGTTTTATTTCGGACATGCACGCTTCTATTGACAGCGCATACAACAATCCGACCAATGGTTGGCACAACCCCCCATCTAAGCATGTCTACTGTATTAGGCATATAGCACAAAATTGTATGAGAGAGATCAAAGATAAATTTTTGAAGAACCACTTGGTGAACGCGGGGTATGCCTTAAACCAACCTGGATTTCAATACTACCGCCGAGAAATAACATTGACAAATCCAGATGCAGGGAGGTGGATTGACAGCATTGACAGAGCGAGATGGACTAGGTCATACGACGATGGGGCTAGGTGGGGCCACATGACTACAAATCTTGTGGAATCAATGAACGGGGTTTTCAAGGGCATATGAAACCTACCTATAACTGCTTTGGTTAGTGCTACATATTTTCGGATGGCAACTTTGTTCACCACAAGAGGTAAGCGGTGGAATTCACTGTTGCAAACACAACAGGTATACATCGATGTCTGCATGAAATATATACAACAAGAATCTGTCAAGGGTAACACTCATCGAGGGATAGAGTTCGACTGTCACGGCCACACCTTCAGTGTAAAAGAAACAATTGACCACAACCAGGGGCTTCCACGATAATAGTATCACGTCTCAATCCCAGGTCGTTGGTGTGACTGTGGCCAATTTCAAGCATATCGCATGCCTTGCTCCCATGTCATTGCAGCATGTTCACATACTCACTTTGATGCATTATCTTTGGTATCAGAAATTTACAAGGTATCAACATTGCTCAACGTATACGAAAATTACTTTCCGGTGGTAGCAATGGAGGCATATTGGCCTATGTACGAGGGGGAAACAGTTTGGCATAACGATTTAATGCGTCGGAATAAAAGCGGTCGACCAAACAGCAGGCGTATTAGAACTGAGATGGACGCCACGGAAAAAATGCAGAGGAAGTGTAGTATATGTCGTGAGGTAGGACATAATAGGAACAAATGTCCCAATCGTAGATCTAGCTCCACAACATAGTTTTTAGTTGCAATGATATTTGTGATTTACTTTTTCAATGAAATGGACTTTTTTTCATAAATTAGATGGATTACAACAACACAACAAACAACACAACAAACAACACAACAAACAACAAACATTAGGCCTAGAAATAAATTTTTACCTAATAACACAACAACACAACAAACAATTAAAATCTATGAAATTATAGCGGTTAAAACAATGTCGTTTGTTCCGTCCATTATTTGTTCAGTATCATGGTCGGTTTTCAAATCAACCCACCAACGGATCGTCTCTCCGGTCCGAAGCGACACCCTTGTTCTAAGCCTCTGAATCCTTTTTATTTCTTCCCCGGGACTGTACTCCCCTTCTAAATGTGCCATAAGAGTCCGCTCCAGGTTGTTGAAGTCGCGGATGTTCCAAAACGTCACCGCCATAGGAGGTTTGACCGGGGAAAAACTTACATGACCATAACATCTCTTGTATTCCGGCGCCGGCACGGGACGGCTGGATGATGTTCGTTCCCATGACTGCGGCCTTATGCGAGAGATGATCAATAGTGAATATGGAAAAATTGAAGGAGAAAATAATGAAGATTGATTTCATGATGAGCTGCTATATATAGGCCAAAATAATATATATAGTAAATAAAATACTAATGGAAAAAATTAATGGAAAAAAATAATAGAAAAAAAAACAAGTAAAAAAATAATATCAAAAAATTTGAAAAAAAAAATAGGGGGGGTGTTGTCGCCAGGGGGTGGCAATTGAAAAAGAAAACTTGCAGCCATTCTCAAGGGGTTCCCAGCACTTCTTCACGTTCCTTAAGCTTCCAGGAATCATCTCCAATCCTTGTACGAACTCAGAGATTCCCGGATCGTCTTCCATGGTTCTCTCACGTTTATGACATTCATGAATCTCAGATTCTTAATTTAAGGCATTTAAGTCGATTCTATGCGTGTATACTTGTTTCATATTGCTTAAGACAGTCTTGAACCGTTAGTTGTGAGTTTTAGCGCAGGAATAGTGAAGTGCCATTGTTAGGGCACAAGCTTGCTATATCTTCGTATTGGCTCTTACCGTGTGTTTCAGGGAAAGATGAAGGCACCACTGGATTCAAAAGGACCTGTGTAGTGGATCTGGGTAAGGTTCGAGTTCATCTAACGCTGTTCATGGAAGGTACGAAATCGCGAAATTGAAGAGGAAGAACTTGCGAAAATCCGCAGGTAATTCCCTAGGTACTTTCGCATCTAATTCCGCATGTACGCAGGAGGGGGATGATGAACAATGGCAAAGACTCATTGATTGGGTGCGTGTTTGGACCTTATTCGTTGGTCAACAATTCTAGGTTATCTCTCCTCTTCCTATTCGCCGACTAGCACTGCCCGTGGGCCCATGTGGACTTCTGTTTGAAAATTTCATCAAGAAGCGTTATTTTATATTTATTATTTTTCATTCGTTTTATTATCAAAGCAATCGAGTATCCCAATTGGCCAGAGGCGGATTGAGTGGAGTCCCATGACCTGGGTTCGAACCCAGGATGCCACTATTATTTGGCTTGCTTTTCTTGTTTCCATTTGGCTTGCTTTTCTTGTCCCTAAATCTAGCGCGCAGCATCTATGGAGCCTCACAATATACCCTCAGAATCAGCCATAGGATCTCCAATGATCCATATCTAACGTACAACAGCTGCCTCCCCACCATGGACCCTCAAGGAGATGCTACATGCAGCCAAAACCAAGTTTTCTTTATAGATTTTTTATTTTAATTGTTTAGATTTAATTAATATTGTTTAATATGATTAATTTATTTTAAGTAGGATTATAATAATACAATTAGAATTAGGACTATAATTAACATTAGGATTGTCCCGATTATTTTCCCGATTATTTTCTCGATTAATTTGATTTAATTAATTTTAATCAATCTTTAATTATAAATCACAAAAACCCTAGAAAAGTTATAAGTATTAGGGTTTGTCAAATCCCACTACCATTTGGCAGGAAAACATTAATTCTTATTCAATTGATTCTTGATTAATATAATTTTCTCCTCGATCCTACTATATATATTAGTCGCATTAGCGAGAAATAAATTTAATCTAATTAATTTATTCGTTAATATTAATTTGACTAATTCTTTGCTAATTCTCTCCTTGATCCGACTAAATCTATTAGTCGCATTGGCGAGGGATAAAATAATAAAACGTAAATATTGAAATTCATTATCATGTAATAACCAAATCTATTGGGTATGAGAGATAGTGATAAAACTCAAAATTTAATTACACAAAATTAAAATACACTTCATTTGCTGCTCGTGACCACCGAATCTATCGGTCAGAATGGCCAGCAATACATTATCTAATTCATTAATTATAATGATTAAATCTATTGATCGTCGCACCTAACTAAAACACATTAAACCAGGGTTGTACACCCAAATCCTAAAACACTAATCCAAACTACGGATTTTCATCTCTTCAATACTGCGATTTTCGAAACAACTACGATAAGGTAATTCAAAATACCTTGCGAACTTCGCATTTCAAAAACCACGATAGGTAACTCAAAATACCTTCAAAATAATTTCATAATCAATTCTAAGGCGTACAACCCTGCCCCGAACTACGTTGACTCTTATTCTCCCTAAGGAGATACGTAGGCACTTGGCAACAAGGCGAGTCCCCTTCCCTAAAACCTCATTTCATTCAAATCTCACTTTTCGCCCTTTTCATTTCTTTAGCTATTAAACCTTAATATTTAGCCATAAACCTTCACCTTAGAATGCAAACCTTAGGAAAGGGTTATGGGTGCCTAACACCTCCCCTTAACCTGATTATAATAATCTTATCCGAATCTCTTAACTGCGTAGGGTTTCTTATTCGCCCTGGTAGAAAATGTGGCGACTCTAAAGTCTAATTTTTAGGGCAGGTTGCTACAAATAGGTCGACTCATAAACACTATAGGTCGACCTATTGCAAGCTGTCATACCCCAAATTTGTCCTACCCTTTATCTCTAACTGGCTTATACTTTCCATTTCATCTGTATACCATCATTAGGGCATTTGCATGACTTCGCATTCATTCATTAAATAAAACATGTACAAGCATGGGATCTAAGGTTTCATAATATCCAGAGTCTCTACACTATGCAAATTCATTCACTAGAGGTGTTCATTGTTCACGGATTAAAGTACTCTCTGTATGCTTGGGATCATCAGATAAGTCCAAAGGTTTGGGCCTTACGATCATCTGTGGGTTTTATTTGGGCTATTCATCAATTGCGGAGTGGCTTCATTATTGCTGTAATACAATTCCTTCTATTGGGCTTCACTCAAATTCTTTGAATTTGGACACGCCTTACTGATTGGGGATTGATGTTCACACCCTTGTGTTCGATTCTAAGTTTCACTTTGAATAGCTGTGTTGTAAGACATTCGCTTTGGATTCTGTGCAAGATTCTAGTTAAACATGGTGGACTTTGTACATCTTAATAAATTTGAAAAGCATGCAATGAAAACTTTGATTTTTTAGTCCAAGCAAACCATGGGAAATTTGCTTTTGGTACAAAGCCCATAGGATGTTGTCATGGGCTTTCATCTTTCATTCAAATTTAGCATGGAGTTCAAATAAGTGAAGAGTCGGAATTCAAGTTCTACAAATGAAGAAGATTCTTTTTCATACACAAAATCATCGAATTACATGGATGGTGTCACTTGAAACACGAGAAAAGTCATCACAAGAAAAGTCATTAAAAGAAAACCCTTTACAAAATTCAGAAACCAATTTCAAAATACAAATACATTCGACCGTTCCAATCCCACCAAAGTATTACATCTTCACAAAATTTAAAGACACAATGTTGGAAGCCTATTCTAAACCATGTCTTTAGTTCAAAACCATCTTCAGTTTCATCACTCCTATCCACACCATGTCATGCCCCTCGATACGCCTTTCAAATCACATCCGAACCTGTCAAAGAAAACAAGAACAGATCTAAATCAAATTCAACAGTCAGTAACTAATTATAGTTACAGTCTCAAACCAGCCCCTGCACCTTACCAATACAATCCACATCAGTTTCAAACCACACATACACATTACAAGTAAAACCACATAACACTATATCAGGTCCATAAGAAATTCAAATCAGAACCATCATTCACATAACAGAAAAAAGACAGAATTTCATCAATCTTCAACTAACATTTCAGCCTTCCTTTTTAACTAGCAGTGACAAATTCCATGACAAAGTCAATACATACACATTCAGTCCCGCATACAGAAAAGATTCACATACCGTAGCCAATCCGCTCACTTTCAATCCGATCCAAACAGCTGCTAACCGAACTTGCGCTTAAGCCAAAAGAATTCAAATAAACCACCTGCATCAGAATTTGGCAGCAAGGTCAGTTCAAAGGAGGAGCAAGGCCAAGACATCTGAATCTGTATATTAACTCCAAGTAATCAGCATATAATTACCTCAAGACTCAAACACAATCAGCCTATTCAAAGACCTGACCCAAGGATTATACATCTAAGCCAAACATCCACTTACCCTGCAACCAATTCAATTTCAAACTGTCACGGCAAATAAACAGTCCACATACAAAAATCAGTTCACAATTACCCACCATAACAGTTTACTAACTACCTACAACCAACTTTTTAACTAACAGAACTAATTCCCCAATACCTATAACTAACTTCCCTAACCGATTTTGTAGCCCCTAACTACCAGCAACTAACCTGTTAACCAATTCTAGCTTTCCCCCTCACCTTTCAATTTCAAATAAACAGAATTCATTTCACCATACAACAAACTTCAAACAGAATTAACCAACCTCCAAACTCCTATAACTAACTCTAACTGATTCAATCTCAGCCCTCCAATCCATAACAGAAAACTCTCATCCTAAGGCTACTAATCACTCTCCTCTAACTAACTTCAACAGAATCTCCAGCTCAGCATAACTTCCCTAACCAACTCTCAAATCCTCACCCTTCAATTCATAACAGAATCCTCTCAATCCAAGGGCCCTCAGTCCTCACTCTCTAACTGATTTCACTCTCCCTCAATCTCTATATAACCGAACCTCTCTCACTCTCTGAATTCTTCACCATTCTTCTTCACGATTCTTCACACTCTCCACCACCTTCACTCCACCTTCATCTTCTTCTTCACTTCTCCAATTCATCTTCTACAACCTTCTTCCCCCATCACTTTATCAGCTTCAGATTCTTCAACCATTCTGCTACACAATTCCATCTTCTTCACATTCATCACCATATCCACCTTCACTCCACAATTCATCTTCACTTCTTCATCACCCTCGATCTCTTCATCTCAAAATCTTCATCAATCTATAGCTTCGCACAACACTGCAAACAATAAGTCTTCGCATCAACTTCGTGTCCAAGGACAACAGCGTTCAATTTCATACGCAACAACAACGCGATCACTCAAAAAGAAGAAGAAGAAGCACTGATCGGATGAAAGAAGAAAAGATCAACGCATACGTTACCTGGACTCCTCGTTGCCAACATCTCCGAATCATTATCAACAGATCTTCATCATCAAGCACCACCTCCACCGTTAACCTGTGCTTCATCCGTAACAACTCGATACGATTCATCAGAACGAAATCATCGTCACCGATTTGTAACAGAAACAAATTCCTTGATGAACTTTCACACACCTTCAAGCATCTCTTCATCCGACTTGAACTGAATCGAGAGAGAGTCTTAAACGAGAGATGATCGGAAGATAGCATCGTATCGAGATGAGAATGAGACGGAGAGGGGAGTTCGCCGGAGAAAGAAGTTCATGAATGCTCCGGCCGCCGCTTACTTGTTCGTGAGAGAACAGAGAAGAAGACCGCCGCCGCCGTTGAGTCCGTTGAGATGAGGAAGGAACCGATCGGAGGAAGTGATCTTCCGCCGTCGCCGTTTCGTTCACGAAGGAGGAAAAGAGGAGCGGATATTTCACATTGAGAGTTCAATCGTCACAAGTATTTTAACCTAATCCCCTATTTCTTTTTTAATTTGTAAGTTATTCATATTTTTTGTCATGTTTCAATTGCTGGTAACACAAACTGAACGAAATCATATCACGGGCCACTAACTTCTGCGCATCACCCCCCTAAGCCCAATCACACTTCCCTTTTTTTGTGCCAAGTGAAATCAGAACAAAAATGTAAATTGGGCCAGCCACGATTTGGGGCCTACACCGAACTTCTGGGCTATCCACTCCATTGCTGACCACACTCCCCCTGGCCCACGCACTTCCTCCATTTTTTAAATTTGACACAAACAATAATTCTGATGGGCCGCCCCTTTGGGCCTGCGCCAGATTAATAGGCTAACACTCTTTTTGAACATACACCCCTGACTCAAGCAAATTCATGTTAGATTAGATTTAGGTTTTGTTTCACATTTTTTCCCCTATTGTTTAGTTGATAGACACATGATAATAATCATTTAATTGTTAGATTTTTAGGATTTGGTAACAATAAAAACTCGTAAAAATAATAGATTTTTTGGTTAATTTTGACGTTAATCCTTTGAATTCGCCTTCATGAAAATAATCACTAAAAATATTAGTTTTAGGCAATTTGTTCTTAGTCTTTTACTTGATTCAATTTCTCCCATAAAAATCAATAAAAATAGTAGTATTTTTAATTCATTTTTGCACTATGTTTTTTACTTGCTACTTCATGCTTGTGTATAATTTTGTACCATTGTATCCTTACTCAATTTTGCTCATGATGTGACTTTAATTTCCATGTTCTTCTATTCCTAACCTTAGGTAGAAACCATGATAACAACTAGGCTTAGAAATTAGGCTAGTCTCCCCCTTTTCCATTCTTTTTCTTTTACAACATAAAACATCTAAAAATATTCAAAATAAAATCCCCATAAAAAATACAAAGAAAACACTAAAAAAAAAACATTAATAAAAAAGTGAAAATCATTAAAAAGGGAATGGAAGCTTGGATCTCCCTTGCTTTAGGGAATGTTCGAGTGCCTGGATCTCCCTTGCTTTAGGGTTCCATTCGGGCGTAAGTTCCCACTTCTAAAAAACACAAACCATAGAGTAACTCGAGTTTCCCTTGCTTTAGGGATTTCCTCGAAACACTCAAACTCTCTCTCTCTCCTTTCTTAAGGGCATTGTTATCTCCGCTCTATTGCATCCTAGGTCGATCCCTTATGCAAGAGCGCGAGCGTTAACTCCGCCCAACTAAAAAACACAAAAACAAACAGAAAATCTTTAGCCGAACTACGGCGCTCTGATTCCTGAAAAGGATACGTAGGCATCAAGTCGCGGGGCTTGAACGAGCACGTTTGTAAATATTTCCTTCTTTTCCCCGTATTTCTTTTGCATTCATTCGCATATAGACATAGTACACACCCTTTAGATAGAAACAAACATAGGTGGATACCATCGAGTACGATGGGCGCGAGGGGTGCTAATACCTTCCCCTTGCGTAACCGACTCCCGCACCTTGATTCTCTGGTCGCAAGACCCTGTTCCTTCCTTTGTTAGGTTTTCTGGTATTCCTTTCCCTTATGGGATAAATATATTGGTGGCGACTCTGTTCATTTTTCGCGAGCGTGCGACACAAGCATTTTTTGAAAGATTTCATGTAAGGGTTGAATGCGTCGACGCATTACCTCTTCAGGTCGACGCACGGAACTTTGGTGCAATCTCGAGTATGCGTACGCCGACCCTTCAGGTCGACGCATCAATTTTTGGGTGATTCAAGTGCAAGATAAAAATGCGTCGACACATTGATGGATTAGGTCAACGGATGGCATTTTGAGGAATTCACGGGAATGCGCACGCCGACCCTTCAAGTCGACGCAAGTGTCACACTTAACCAATTTTCAGGTGCATTCTCTTAATAGGTCGACCTATGTCGGCTCTAGTATTGCAAATTTGATGGAGGCTATGCGTCTCCAACAAATTGAGAATCAAAATTTGATGAATGAGCGTCTCACTACATTGACCACTCGTGTCACTGAGCAAGGTGCTCAATTTACGGCCTATTCCACACTTCAAGAGCAACGGTGCAACACATCTATGGTATGATAGATGCTCAGAGCAACCAACTTTCCTCCTTCAGAAACGCCTTCATGCAACACTATCCATTCCCTCCGGTTCATACAGCTCAACCACCACCTCTGGACCAAGAGAGGCATGAAGATGATGATGCCTAGTGTTCTCCTTTTCATGCATACACCATTTACACACTTTCATGAACATTTTTATTGCTTTTGTGATTTTATTTTATATTATGCTGAACAAAATTCTACCGTACTTTCTGTTTGTGTAAGGATATTAATTGAGCTATGTGCGCATTACGCGTTTGGCTATTTATGTTATGTTGCCGTCTTTTTCATTTTATCATCAAGAGGTGTTTTATGTGAATAATTTCTTTTTGATTATGATTGCAAAAGGGCTTAGTAATGATCAAATATTGAATGATGTTATCCTACCATGTAGGTATAATATTTCTTGTTTCTTTTTGATGTCAAAGGGGAAAAAAATGAGTGAATCAGCAAGCTACGGAAAACACACGCACCAAGATAGGGGAGCATGTAGAAAGGGGGAGCAAGCACTCAGCTTAAGCAACGCCTGGACAAAGACTCACAAGTTTTGACATCATCAAAAATGGGGAGTATGTGAGGGCAATGGTGTAGTTTTCATGATGTCAAAAATTGTGAATCAACTACAACTAGAGTGGAATCATAGAAATCAAGTAAATGCAACAAAGACAAGTATTTTTGGCTACAAGACATTAATAGGTCGACTCATAAACACTATAGGACGACCTATTGCAAGCATTTTCTGAAAGATTTCATGTAAGGGTTGAATGCGTCGACGCATTACCTCTTCAGGTCAACGCATGGAACTTTGGTGCAATCCCGGGTATGCGCACGCCGACCCTTAAGGTCGACACATCAATTTTTGGGTGATTCAAGTGCAAGATAAAAATGTGTCGACACATTTATAGATTAGGTCGACGCATGGCATTTTGAGGAATTCACGGGAATGCGCACGCCGACCCTTCAAGTCGACGCAAGTGTCACACTTAACCCATTTTCAAGTGCATTCTCTCAACAGGTTGACCTATGTAGGGGATCAGGTCGACCTATCGCTTCTCAAACTGGTTTTTGCTCCATTCTTATTGGCCTATGCAATGTGTATGGTATAAATATTCAAATGATCATTCTCAAGCATTTTAGCAAGAAACGTGAAAGATAAACTCAAGCTTCTTGTCATCTTCAACCTTTCGCTTATTAATCGAAAATCACACATAATCATCTTTTTTCGATCGGAGTAAGGAACGTGTGTTGATAAGGTTCGACGGTAGACATTTGTCTTGTTCGAGATTCGACGGTAGACATTTATCTTGTTCGAGTGAAGACTGTTGAGGGTGTTTCTTGTATAAAACCTTAGGTTTTTTCCTTCTTCATCAACGATTTGGTACGAAGATTTTTGACGATCGGTTTGCTTTGGAAGTCAATTCAGCCGTGCATAAGGGATTGAGGGATTGAAGATCATCTCAACAAAATTGCTACAATCGGAGGATTGAGAAAGGAACGATCGGGGTCTTGATCGGTGAAGATCATTGACATTGACTTGATTCAACTTGAATAAAGGGGAGGATCGAATTATATTCAATTTTACTGCATATGTGTAGTTGGTGATTGGTACATTCTATCCTTGTTAAACATTTTGCAATCAAATAAAACTTTCCTAATTTCATTTGAAATTAGGGGCAGACGTATTCCTGCGAGGACGATAGAGGAACTGCCTTAACAAATCTCGTGTTCTTTATCGTTCTTACTTTTATCTTGTTTCTATTTGTTTCGTTTTATTTCCATTGTTGAAAAAAAACTAAGGTTTGGTAAATATCGATCATCAAGTGTTCGATAAAATTACTCAATCAATTTTTGTTCAAATTTTAGTGTAAACCTTCATTGTGAGTAATATACCATCAAGTTTGCAATTGAAGCAATTGATATGTTCGTTAAAACGTAATTCATTATTAGCCTATTTCATCCGTAAGGTTTAGCGCACATATCCGGTCCCCGATAACGCAATTTTTCTTAAGTTGGAAAAAGGTGGTCTATTCACCCCCCTCTAGACCATTCCTATCGTCTAACATAACAAATTTTGTGACTTTTTGTAGTATAACACTAAAATTTTCAATAATATCAATGTATGCTAGTTTAATGAACTTCGTGTATTTTATGTATTATATAGCACACGAAAATCTTCCAAAATACCTAAGTTTGAAAATTTAACGAACTTTGTTGATTTTATGTAATATAGCATACAAAATTCTTCAAAAAGACCAAATTTATGCAAGTTTGATGAACTTCATGACTTTCCGTAGTATAGCACACGAAAATCATGCAAAATACCAGAGTTTACAAATTTAATGAACTTCGTGAATACACAAAATTTTTCAAAAATACCAAATTTTGCAAGTTTAACGAACTTCGTGACTTTTATGTAGTATAACACACGAGAATCTTCAAAAAGACCAAATTTGTAAGTTTAACGAACTTCATTAATTTTATATAGTATAGGACACAAAAATCTTTAGAAAGACCAAATTTTGCAAATTTGATGAACTTCGTGAATTTTATGTAGTATATCATACGAAAATCTTTCAAAATACCAATGTATGCAAGTTTAACGAACTTCGTGTATTTTATGTCCTATAGCACCCAAAAATCTTCAAAAATATTAAAGTTTGCAAATTTAACGAACTTCATGAAATTTTAAGTAGTATAGCACAAGAAAATCTTCAAAAAGACCAAATTTTATAAGTTTGACGAACTTTGTGACTTTTATGCCGTAAAACAAACAAAAATCTTCAAAAAGACCAAAATTTGCTAGTTTAACAAATTTCGTGACTTTTATGTAGTAATATCTATGTAAAGTTTAACGAAATTTGTGTATTTTATGTAGTATAGCACTCGATAATCTTCCAACATACCAAAGTTTACAAATTTAACGAACTTTGTGAATTTTAGATAGTATAGCACACAAAAAGCTTCATAAAGACCAAATTTTGCGAGTTTGACGAGCATCGTGATTTTTATGTAGTATAACACACAAAAATCTTTAAAAAGACCAAATTCTGCAAGTTTCATCATTCTTTCATTGTGGATGTCACTATGGGACATGTACGGTTTTTAAACATTTTCTGAAATATTTTATGTTGTGGTTATTATTCAAGGTGAGAAAAATATTCAAGAAGGGCGGTCGAATTGTGTATGCTGAATACTTTTTTCTTCTCTAAACCAACTTCAGAAACTGAACAAATTCAGAATTTGAACTTAAAGTAGTTAGCAGCGGAAAGAAGTAAAGTGCAAAAGCAATAAGTAAAATCATACGCAGAGTTATCTTAGTTCCTCTCACAAACTGAGAGTAGTCCAATCCCCTTGTCCAACAAGATAGTTTCACTATAATAAAAAATAATTACAACATGCTCAAGCAAACTAGCCCGAGACTTCTTTTGCTCAATCAACCTATGAAGAGACTACTGCTCAAGCAACCTGGCAAGAGACTTCCATTACTCAATCAAACTAGCAAGAGACTTCCTTTGCTCTGTCAACCCAGAAAGAGATTTTGTTTGCTCAAGAAACCTAGCAAGAGTCTTCCTTTGCTCAAGCAACCTAGCAAGAGACTTTCACTAAATTTCCAAACAAACATTTTAGATGATTAGACAACATGATTCACTTGATATACATCCAGATGTGCACAAATAATACAACACAATAAAAGACTTTAACACTTGAAATTTCTAAGATATACAAAGATAATAAATCTCAAGACTATGTGCAACATAATAGAAATATATACGAAAGCTTAGTTTTTTGTTCATTATTTTTTTCCAGTTCATAGTTGTTGGTTCTTCTTCCTTCAAATCTTCTACTTCTTATATAGAGGAAACAAAAGAGTCGTTGGAAGATGACTTACACAAGTGTCTTTGCCGAGAAGCAGTTCTAAGATAGAGACGTTGGGAGTTTGTCTGTTGTCTAGATCTTCTTCCTATGTGTAAATACTTTGTCCACTCCGTCTTTCTTCAGACTAGGTATATACAAATTTTTTGGAGCAAACTTAAGATGTCATGTCAAATTTCCTTGAGCCTTGGACTGCATAAACTCTAGTTGACTTTTTCCCAAAAGCCGACTTTGACAAGATTGTTCTGTTTTAGATATAGAGTAGGGACCAGAGGCTTAGTACCTTTATTCCAGGTCTTCATAATCTGAGGTGTCACCAGAAGTAGAGATACCAAATTCAAGTCACCAGATTCTAAACCATCAAAATCTGAGAATTGAAGCTTATCTTCTTAAGCTTTTTTATAGGGTCAAAAGAAGTTGATTTTCAAGTTTATGATCCTGCCCACTTAAAAAATATTAGTATACCTAAATGTTCTTTAAGTACGTTGCTATCTGTCATACCCTAATTTTTGACCCCCCCTGAGATGACATATCTTCAGGATTTTCATCAGGTCAAAGCAAGTACCCAGAACAGTCACTTCTTCATCTGGCATTTAATCGAGGATGTTCAAAGACAAGAAAGCTCAGGCAAAGGATCAATCAGTAGAAGGATTAGTCTCTAACATAATCATAGGACTCAAGAGCTTCATTTTCTCACCCATGATTGGTTAGACACCCAGTCCTCTGAATACAGATTTACTCAGGTCACCAGACTAGGGTTTTTAAGCCTATCAAGGACTAAAATCAGGGATCACCTTTGGGAAACCCTAAAAAGCCCCAGGGGATCATTCAAAGACATCAATCATCTTCAAATAGCTCATATAACAAGATCCACTGGACATTACACCCCAATTCAAAGTCTATAGTCATCATTTTCATCTGGTCGACAATTAGGGTTTTGTAACCTAAATCACCAGGATAGTTGACTTTTAATCAGGGCATGGATCCAAAACTCAAGACATGATTCAAGAACCTCTACTACCTCAATATAACCCATTTACATCACTCATTTGAGGAGAAGATCTTGATTCTACACAAAAGTCCAAATCTCACTTTATCTGGAAAAAGTCAACTGTATGGGATCACCTTTGACTCTTAAGATTTTTGGTCAAACCATGACTTTCAAGGATCAATATCATCAATATATGGATATTAAAGTCATTTGACCAAAGAAATTCAAGAAGAATCTTCAAGGAGCAAAAAGTCGGGAATTAGGGTTTTTGAGGGCATTGTGGGAACTCAAAATTTCACCTACACAACTCAAAAAACTTCCAACATGAAAGTTGCAGATCTTGCAAAATAAAATAACATCTTACAATGGAACTTTTTTCAAAAGATCAATCATTTAAGAGTTTTGGAAATTTTGAAGTTTTAGGTCATAAACACTTAGAAAATTTTCTAAGTGTTTTAACCTAGTTTTCTTCCAACTTTGGCCTCATTTTTCACAAATTTGCCAAAGGATTCTGAAGAAACTCCAAACTAATGATTTGAAGTAGATGTTTAGGGCTTTCCAAATTGTGTTCAACCTTCTCCAAATTCATTTTGAGCTAGGAGTTATGCTTGTTCAAAGTTGGCCTCATGAAGTGAAATTATAGGTCATGCATCATTTTTGAACTTTGCAATTTTGTGCACATGACCTCAATTATGGATGCTACACGACCCATAACACATCTGAAAACATGCCATGCATTCATTTTCACCATGCCATGATAATTGAAGAAGATTCCTAAAACAAGAACATGTGATTATGTAATGATTACATTTGAGAATTTATGGCAAATTGATGAATCACCCAAGGAATCTTCTCATCAACCAATTAGAGCTCACTTTGTATCTGAAATGTTCCCTAAGATCAGATAGAATCAAAGGATAGGGAGCTGGCTCGAAAATGCAATGATCACACTTGGATATTCTTTGAAATTTCTTCATGGCTAAGAAACCAAATTCACTTCACTAAGCAAGCTCACTCTCTCAATCAGTACTGAATCATTTGCCTATAAATAGGAGAGCATACCTCAGTAGAAAAACACACCAAAGCAACCATATTCCTTGCTTTCTCTTTCTCTTCTCATGCTTATTGTTTTTCAAAGTTCTTTGGCAAGAAGAATCGTTTTCTTCAAACCAGAGCTTATCTTTGGAAAGTAAGCATTCTAACATCTCAAAGGGGATCATTTGAGGTGATCCAAGCACCTGGATCACTTCTGTAAGTGGAGGAACGCCATTGTTGCTCTCACTTTGGAGCTGTTGCAGTTGGAGGTCCATAGAGCAATTCAGAAGGCTCCAAGCAAGGTTAAGCATCCAGGCACGTTCCATAGGAGGTAGTGGAGCTATCCAGATGGTCGCAGCTCATCTGTAACTGCAGATTCATCATCCTCCATGTTCACTTGAAGCTCAAATCGAGGGAGGTCCATAGAGCAATTCAGGAGAATTGAAGTTACAATAAGCATTCAGTTAGCATCACTGAGTCCCAGGGAAGCTTTTGGGATCATTCATACAAGCTCAGGTGCTCTCTACCATCCTCACGACCTCCATTTTCAGAGGTAAGTTTCTGAACTCCACCTCTTTAATTTTAGCACTCTTTGTGATTGAAAACCCTCTATCATCATTCATTTATTCATCTTGTGCATCATTTAATTTTAAATTTAGGGTTTATGTGTTCTCCGTGTTCATACTGAAATTCTTTAAGTACACTTAGAATAAATAAATTCTGAGATCATGATCATGTTCCTCGTTTGAAAACGAGCAAGTTTGATGTTTGAATCATTTAAAATGGTTGAGAGATGAGAGAGCTCAGAAATCCAAGATGGAGGAGCTAGAGGTTGAAGATGACAATGGTGGTGGCGCCATTTTTTTGAATTCTTAGGTTTAAGTTTAAAATAAATTTAGTGGTAGTTGTGTTATTTACGAATTCATCGTAATGGCTCAATGGTTACAGCGCGCGTCTAAAGTCTCCTCATGCCCAAGGTCTGGGGTTCGAATCCCCCTCGCCTCAGACCTTTTGATTTTATTTTCTTTTTTCCACTCTATGCACTAGACAACACACATATTGCAATGAAATCCCCTCTATAACACCATGCGCGCGTTGGCTGGTTGGTGTGTGTTTTGATTGTTGGCTTCAAGGGCGTGGGTTCAAACCATGGTGAGGCCAAAATATTATTTTTTATCACTTTTCCTTTTCATTTTCTTCACAACTTCACACAGTTAATAAACTTATCAAATTAAATCATTTTCACTTCATTTTTCACACACTTGTTATTTAATATACCTATTTTATGAATAACCAAAAAAATCATAAAAATATTATTTATTTCATGTATTTTAATTAGGTTTAAAATAGTATGTTTTAAATGTTTTCTTAAATACTTTAAAATATATATATTCATTTTGTTTTAACCTAATTACTTTGTGAATAATTTTATGATAAAACCCTATTTACTTAGGTCTTAATTAGGTATAGATTTCATCTTTGCCTTAATTAAGTTGACTTTTGTCAATTTGCAAAATTGTTTTCAATCTCCGATTAAACAGACGATTAAGGTTTTCAAACAACAAAACCTTATATCATTTCAATCATTTTCAACTGTTTCTCATAAACAGTAAATCCTTTTCAATTGGGCCTCTAATAGAGTATAAGTCCCAACACCTTCTTCTCTTCTTAGCTTGTTTTCAAAACTGTATTTTCAAAATCTTCTTTCTGTTTTCAAAACATTCTTCTGGTATTTGAAGGGCATTATTCCCGGTGAAACTCTTCAGATACCTATGTGACCTTTGTCCATCTTCACTTCTTCTGTTTTCAAAAAAACCATTAACTGTTTATCATATATATATTCAACTGTTATCCACCAATTACTGTTGAGGCTCTGTACATACTTCTTCAATGGCCTCCACTCCATCCAGGTTAGGCTTTACAAAGCTTTCAATTTACAGTCTTTATTTAAATTACTGTCAAATATAAACTGTGCATATATATTAGTTTAGAACTACGTTTGAGTATAAACCCTAGGACAGTTAAACTATATATATATTATAGGAATATGACCTAGGATTGAGAATGTCTTCCCGGTGAAGGCTCTTTCCTAATTAGAGATCTGTAGTTCAAACCCCCAAGATGAATTATTCCCGGTGAAACATCTTGGCAAAAACCTTAGAATCCAAAAAAATAGGACACATCCACCCAAAGAGGAATTATTCCCGGTGAAACCTCTTACCCATTTGCATAGAGCCAAAATAAGTTCAAAACCACATAAGCTTTCTCTTGTGCTATAACAAGGACCCTCGATTAGCCTCCTCTTGGGCTTTGCACAAGGACCCACAGGCTTCTTAAAAGCATTTCCAGCTTCCTCTTGAGCTTGTATACAAGGACCCATCAGGTTTCTTATAAACATAGGAACAGGTCTTTAGTCACCTTTTAACATACCCTGGTGAGTTTCTTCCAATTTAAACCAGACTTTAAACAAGCTAAGTTTGTCTCAATTTTACATTGAGTACACCTTTTGGAAAGAGAGGCATGGATAGTCTCTGTCACCCTTATCTTCATTAATCTTCCTTAGCAGAGTCTAGGATCCATGTTTTGTTTATCCTCAGTCAGTGTCAGCCTTCATCTTGGGCTTTAAACAAGAAGTCTCAGTAGATAATCTTTCTGCCATCATTCTTTCAAAAACCCCTGGAAAGGGTTAGCCTCCAAAGTCAATTAATAAAAACCTGTTTAAAAGAGACAAAAAACCCCTGGAAAGGGTTAGCCTCCACACATTCTTTCATTTTAACAAAAACCCCTGGAAAGGGTCAGCCTCCAAAATCACTTCTTCAAAAAACCAAAGATTCATTTCTCTTAGGAGATAATTTCCCCAAAAGAGTCAAAACCCCTGGAAAGGGTCAGCCTCCAAAAACATGACAAAAATCAGTCTTTTAACAGACATTTTCTCCAGCTTGAGTCAAAATCCCTGGAAAGGGTTAGCTTCCAAAAATCAGTCTTTTAATAAATAAATCCTTCAATAGAGTCAAAATCCAACAAAAACAGTTAGCCTCAACCTTGGGCTTCATACAAGGCACCAATTTGAAAGGCATGAGCTGGCAGTAAAACCCAGACATGTGGTAACTTTCCCTAATTTGGATGAGCATCTTTCTTTCATTCAAGAGATACTAGCATACTTGCAAACACACAACTAAGGTCACTCTCTTAATGAAATGAATCCAGTTATTCTGTCACTCTTTCAAAATGTTTGTGGTAGAATAGTACAAATACCTCTCTGTAAAGATGATTTCATGTCTCTTTACTGTAAACAGAGATTTAATTCAAAGCTTCAACCTTGAGCTTCAAGCAAGGCACCCAAAAATAATTAATAATCAATTAGTTCCCCGAACTACATTAAGCTCTGACTTCCATTAGGGATATGTAGGCATGAGATTCACAAGGAACCTCAGCGAGCTAATAAAATACCAAAAATAGTCAGTCAGTCAGTCTGTCTTTCTTTTATTCAATTCAATTCCTTCTCCTAACACAAAGGAGAAACTTTCCCAATCATTAGCAGTAAACACAATCACAATGACACAGAGAAGGTTCCTGTAGAGTACTACAGATATGTAGGGTGTTTAAACACTTCCCTATGTATAACCGACCTCCCGGACTCCAGAATTTCTAGTCTAGGTGAATCCCCACACTTAGCAAACTCCTAGGGTTTAGTTGAGATCTTTCTTCCCCTTTCCTACTCGTAGGACAAAATAAGAAAGTTCGTGTGATATCGTAGGAAGAACTGAAATAAAATTCATCCCACCACGAGCGCATTCTCCTTCCAAATTTCGCGTGAAGGGTCTAGCGTGCCGTCCTCCCAAGTGAAACGGGGAGGTAAAAAAAATAACACCACACTATCATCAAAGCTCAAGGGATATGAACAATTTTAGTCCAACAGTTATTAATAAGAGTTGCATGTTTTATGTAAATTATGACATGCTTTGATGATTTTGTTGTATCTTGTATGTTGCTTAAGGTTTGTTGTTGTTGAATGTTGTTGTTGATGTTTTTTTAAAATGGTTTTACTATATCTTATATGGTTTGTATGTTTTTACAATCCCTTACCGAATATATAACTTTTTGGATTCCATTAGAAAATTATAATATGATAGATAAAGTTATATTAGAAAACTTTCACACACTGTTTAATGCTAGACAAGAATTCTTCAGTCCATTGTCTACATTTCACTTTTTAATGGTTAGAACTTGGTTTAATGCTTCTTCTTCTTCAACCGCCCCTTTTTCCACCTTTAATATTGTATGCAAAGTAAATAATATTTTGCAAAATGAACTAGAGGTTAAAGAATGGGAGGTTGAAGAACTAGGAGCATTAAACCAAGTTCGCTATCATTAAAGAGAAAAATGCGGATAAATGCTGAAGAAATCTTATATAACATTGAACGGTGTAACTTGTTTTTCTAATATAACTTAATTTGTCATATCATAATGTTCTAGATTACATTGATATGTTATATGTTTAATGAGTATTGGCTAAATAATAGTTCCATATAATTTATAATATACGAAGTGTATATATCACAACGGTTGTTTAAAACTACCGTTGTTTAATGTTATGTGTTAAATAATATCATAATGGTTGTTTGAAGTAACTTCACTGATTGGTAGAGCACTACCTAGTTCATAATAACAGTATCGCTTTTCCAACTGTTGTGAAATGGCTTTTGCGTAATAGTGATTGCTCATTAAGTAATAAACCATTGGTTTATAATTCTCTGTTTCTTTGGCAAAGTATTCATCTCCTGTCCCAGTAACTTGTGTGACACAGTCATATTCCACGGGTAAGATGGAAACAACATTACAAATAATATTAAGGTCGTGTTTAGATCCATAACTGAAATTATCTATGATCATTTTGTCATCCATTTGTAATACATGAACTTTAAGATTATTCTTCGCTACTGGTTACAACGCAGGAAAAAGTCTCTGTTTTACTAGCTTTTTGGTTGTTTCGCTAACTGTTGTTGTTGGCGCTAGACTCTATAGCTTCAAAGGTTTTCTTCTTCTTTCCTAAATAGTTTTGAGGACCGTACGGGTATTTCTTCGACACTTGGGAGTTATCTTGGTAAAAGGACCATGTACCCATCTAGAACATCTTCCACTTTTGTTGGCTGGCATTATGCTTATCCAACGGTCGGACCCATTCTCCCCGAGGAACATTTGAAAATGGAACATATGTCCTTCGTAGGTTTCCATGGTTCCTAGGAAACTCTCACTTTTTCCTGCAAGAAATACTCTTCTTGTCGAAAGTGAACTGAGGTCTCATCCTTCCCCATTTGCTCTTTCTCGGATTTGAAAGTATGACACCTTTAAGGCACTTAGCAGCCCCTTTATCGATAATAACAATACACTTGGGGCATAATATTACCTCAGAATATCTTACATCGATTCAAGAAATTTATAAGTTCTTCCTCGGATTTTGGATAGACCACCTTCATCTTTTCGTCATACTCATCTACAACAATTTATTCAACATCCATGTCGATACCTTTAGTAGTCTCAACATCAAGATTTCAATGGTTTTATCATAATGCACATTGATCGGTAAAATAGCAAGTGTACTATTTTTCCTCTGTAGTAATAAGGGGAAAATTCCCCGAATATCAATCTCAAGGACTGTGTGATATTATAGAGTTAGTAGGAATTCAATTAAACAAAAAGCCTTGGAGTTTTAGGTTTGGAAATTATAATTGCTAATAAAATAAAAGTAAAAGAAGTATTTGGCCAAATATGAATTATCTTCCAGGGTAGGTGTGTGCATTAACATGTAACAATTCTGAACCTTTGTTTCATAACAAAATTCAACTTATCAATTACCAGTTCTTAAGGGTGTTTGCTCCTAATTCCTTAGTGGGCAAACCTTTGAACATTCAATCCTAATCCCAAAGTCCTTTGATATTAGTGATGAATTCAAGCATTATTATTATCAAGAATGTTCCGGTTACTATAGGGTATCCCTAGTCCTAGGTGATATCTACTACAGTATAATGGTATAAAAACCCTAACAATGGAGGTCAATCCTAATTGTCAGTCATAAATCAATCCAGTTGGTCCGACGAGGAAAGCATTAAAAACCTTATACCATTAAATTAACGTGAAAGAGAAATATGTTATTGAAATTAGGAATTCAAAATCATCACAACTGTTAATCAGGGACACCCCCTAGCATTGGGGGATTTAGCTACTCATATCATCCAAAGAAATTACAAAGATATCAAATAAAGACATTACAATAGTGATGATGAACTTTGATCTTCAATGGCTTCCGCTCATGAGAGTTCTCTGTTCTTCTCCAATTGCATAGGCTTCCTCTCTCAATCCTCCAATTCTTCGTGTGGCAAAAAGATCCCTAATTCATCTTGAAAACTCTCCTAAATAGTGCAGACTAACTTAAGTTGGGTGGAAATCCCGAAAACACCCTTGCAGGCCAACCACTGAACAATATAATAAAAATCACTGAAATCAGCGTCATCACCCAACAAGGGCCGTGTTGAGCAACACGGGCACCCGTGTTGGTCGAATGTTATTTATTTTTCATCATGAAGTCCCAGGCTTAGCAACACGGGCCGTGTTGAGCAACACGGACACCCGTGTTGCACCAATGTTTTTCCTTTCTTTCCACATTTCGTTCCAGCGCTTTTCCTGACACGGCCCGTGTTGAGCAACATGGCCACCCGTGTCAGGCCTCCTGAATCATGCTTTTTGAACTTCCTCGAAACTCCGAGTTTTGCACTGATTTATTCCGATTTATCCATATGATCCTGAAAACATTAAAACACACAACCAAAGCATAAAATGACGTATAATAACATAAAACACCAAATAAAATAACTTGAAGATACTTAAAAACAACGGTAAATATATGTGTGAAAACCACTGATCACACATCCTTGAGTTGAAGGGGTCGGAATCAACTTGCATTTGAGGTTTGGATATATCCCCAAATTTCAATCTACCTTCTTTGAGTGCGTTCTGCACCAAGTCCATGAAAAGCACACATTGGGAAATTTTATGATCCAAAAAATTGTGATACTTACAAAAACCTCTCTTTTCCGTCTATTCTAATGGGGGGTTTAAGCCTGTTCCCAGTAACTAATACATTGAATATTTCTTCATTTTTCATTATGTCAAATATGTTTTTTTTCACGAACTTCTTGTTTTTACTAGGTTCGACGGAGTTTTTCCCCTTCGAAGGTTTTAACAGTTTGCAAACATAAGGAGGTTTTGGCTTTAATTCTTCCACATTGATCTCACCCTCATCGACATGGTCATAAACTATGCTAGATTCATGACCATCTTTGTATGCTTCAACGTAAGCAATTTTTTTTACTATATTTGTTCGACATAGCCTTCTCAGCTTTCAAATGTTCGACTTGTCGAAATCTGTTTGCTAATTAGGCCATGCCTCTTCAATACTGGGTATCCAACTTTTTCCTCTTAAATACATCAACCCAACCCAATACGTTTTCACAAAAAAAAATTCTTAGTTTTAATTGAACAGTTCAAATTTTTTCATCTTTACTTGATGAAGATGTTGATATTTTTGTTCATTGCATTAAAATGAAAGAGCTAGGACACGTAGCGACCAGGATCCACTACAGTCGCTGCTTGGTGCAGTCACTGTAATCAGCTATATATGGACCATTAGATCTTATATTTAATACATCTTGACCATTGATGTATTTTGTTTATGAAATAACTAAAAAAATGCTTGAAGGAGAGAGATAGAGGTAAGTGTCTGCAGGCAATTAAAGTCCTACTTGTAGCTCCATTTTATAGTGCATAAATAATCACAACCTCCATTTTTCTACAGCAAATCACATCAACTGAGTGAATTTGCTTTTACTTTTACAATATTATATATAGATGGATCTTCCCTTGTTCAAGCAATTATTTGTGCATCCATACTCAACTTTTTGTAATAATTTATCTATAAATGAATATCTTTTTATTTTAGTCTATTGTACCACCTTTTAGTATAATATGGTTGCATCATCTTCTTCTTCCAACAAGGTGTCCATAAAGCTTCTTATAGACACAAAGAATCAAAAAGTCATATGTGGTGAAGCTTCCAAACCTTTCATAGACTTTCTCTTCAACTGGCTATGCTTGCCTTATAGACACAAAGAATCAAAAAGTCATATGTGGTTAAGCTTCCAAAAAGGAATGTCACGACCGTTCCCGACAATGCACTTATCAGCCCTTGAAAAATTAGTATTAAACAATAAAACATAATTGTCGGATAGAAGTATATCCCTCCACCATATTGAATTCTTTTTCTCCACCACCGAAGAATCGCCAATGAGGATCTTCCTTTTGACGTTCCCGTAGCGGGATCTAAGGATGCCACTCCAAACCGCCTCGTCTTCCACAAGAATTCTCCACTTCCACTTACTAAGTAAAGCGACATTCATAACTTCCACATTCTTAACGCCTAAGCCTCCTTCTCCACGCGCTTTGCAAATGGTATCCCAACAAACCCAATGAATAGGCCTTTTAAAGTCGTTCCCGTTCCACAAAAAATTACTTTGAATTGCTCGGATCTCGTTTAAAATCTTTGAAGGTGCTTTATAAATAGATAAGGAATAGATGGGAATTGCGTTGAGCACGGAATCAATCAAACACACGCGGCCCGCTATGTTGATATGAACCCCTTTCCAAACGGCTAACCTCCTCTTCAAATAAGAAATCAAATCCTTCCACATAGATAGCTTCCTCGGACTATCACCCACTCTAACACCAAGAAATTTAAAAGGAAGTGTTCCAACTTTGCAAGAAAGAAAAGAGGAAGCCGCTTCAATAAACCAATTGGCCACTTTTATTCCGAAGATGTTACTTTTGTTGAAATTAACCCTCAATCCCGACATCAACTCAAAGCCCCTAAGAATTGTTTTCATACTCCACAAGTTTGCGGTATCTCCTTCCGCCAAAATAATGGTGTCATCCGCAAATTGTAGCATACTCACTTCTTCAAACTCGTTTATCTTAAACCCCCGGAAATCCCCGATATCAATAGACTTTCTCATTAAAGACATTAAAACTTCCGTTGCCAACACAAACAAAATCGGGAACAAAGGATCTACTTGCCGAAGACCTTTCTCTACTTTAAAATCCTTTGTTGCGCTACCATTTATAATAACAGACATGCTACTAGTAAAAATGCAACCCTCCATCCAACTTAACCATTTTGGGTGAAAGCCCATTTTAGCTAGCACATACCTCAAAAAATTCCAACTTACTCGATCGTATGCCTTTTCAAAATCCACCTTTAGAACGACACAACTCCTTTTTTCTCTTTTAGCTAAATCCAAGACCTCATTTACAACTAGAACTCCATCCGCAATGAACCTACCCGGAACAAAGGCCGTTTGATTGTCCGAAATCAATTTCCCTATAACACTTCGCAATCTTCCCGCTAAAAGCTTAGCCAAAATCTTGTACATACATCCCACAAGACACATCGGTCTAAATTCGGATAAACAAAGGGGATTATTAACTTTAGGGATAAGTGCAATGAATGTTGAAGTACAACCTTTTGTAAGCTTAGCCTTATTATGGAAATCCTTCACAAAGTTAACAACATCACCCTTAAACAACTCCCAAAATTGTTGAAAGAATTCAAGAGTAAACCCATCCGGTCCGGGGCTTTTACTACCGTCACAATCCCACACCGCTCCCTTTACCTCCTCCTCCGTAAAAGGCCTTTCCATCCACGAACTATCTTCGGCACTCAAAAACTTTAAATCAATCCCTTCCGGAACGACACTATTAAAGTCTTCTTCTTTAAAAAAATTCTCGTAGTGATCTTTAACCTCCGACTTAACCTCCTCTACACCTTCCACTCTACCATTCACTCCTTCCAACACCGAGATAGCATTCTTCCGTTGTCTCTTCTTTAAAGAGTTATAAAAAATCGTGTGTTCTTATCTCCGTCCTTCAACCACAATTGCCTAGACTTTAGCCTAAGCATACTTTCCTTCACAAAAAGACATTTCCATAGATCATTGGATGCTTCCCTCCTAGAAGCAACCGCGGAATCTACATTGCCTCCGAAGTTGTCCACCAATAATTTATCCATAGCGTTGATACTCTCCACATCCTTACTCACTTTTAAATCTATCCAACCAAAAACCTCTCGATTCCACATTTTGAGACCTTCCTTCAAACGTTTTAATTTTTCAAACAAAATGAAGTCACCTCTTCCCACTACCTCCAACTTCGCCCATTCGTCTCTTATGAATTCCTTAAAACCTTCATGTTTGAACTAAGCATTGTTGAATCCAAAATGGTGTTGACAAGTGTTTTCCTCGAGAAAGAATTAGATTTGCATGGAATAGTGTGACGAGTTTTAAGTATGTTCAAAGTGTTAAGAAGGAACAATGATTTGAGGGATATTTGTTTTGTTTTACCTAATACTTAATAATTTGCATGCAGTGTTTTCTACTCCGTTATCTGAATGAATGATCAATTCTATGAACTGTATCATCCTTACACTACAGGAAAAAAGGCCTCCTGCCACGCCCAGAAAACCGAGGCTATATGCAAAATAACCGTGGCGTAACGCTTAAGCCACGGTTTGGCCACAGATATCCAACTGTGGAGTATACGGCCGTGGCCTAAAGTAAAGTCCACGGTTTTTTGGTATAGACCACGCCTTTTTTACAACCGTGGCTTTTTTTGGCCACGGTTTAGGTAGCTTGATTAAGGCCGCGGTTTGTACTTGCCATGACTTAAAAACTGTGGCTATATGGTAAAGCCACGGTTTCATTTTAACGTTTACGACACAGTATTAGTTCAAGATATAGCCACGGTTTGGTTATGACCACCTATTTAAAACCGTTGTTATATGTTATGCATTTTAAACCAGTTATCTGCCACGGTTTATTTCTGTATCATTACATATATATATATATATATATATATTTATATATATTTATATATATAAATATATATTTATATATATTTATATATATTTATATATATTTATATATATATATATATATGTATAAATATATATATCAATATTAAATTAACAATAAAATTAACATTAATAGAAGTTCATCCACTAATAATAGTTGGATACTAAGTTTTTCATCCCAAATTCAAAATCAAAACAACCATATTAAGTTGTTCATCCATGATCCCTGCACTATTTAAGTTGTACAACCACAAGTTTCTCTCAAAAAAGAGTCATCCCAAAATAACCAAAAAAAGTTCTAATAACTGGGCTAGATAACATAAAACAACTATTCTTCTTCATCTTCTCCTTGCTCTTCTTCCACATCTTCTGAACAACCACCTTCTTCAACATCTTCAGCACAACCTCCTTCCACATCTTCATGATCATGACAAGCTTCTTCCATATCTTCATCACAATCTGCTTCCTCTCCACCCTACAATAAACATATCATTCAACATTCATAAGTGTACTAGTCATGGTTGTGTAAAATAGAATCATGAATCAAAAGACAGTTTTAGGCCATCACCACCAGAATCATGCATACACCTATTTCAGAATCATTTCCCTATTTCATACACATATTTCAGAATCAAATCACCAAAAAAATCACTGCCAAACAAATCACCAAACCACATTCATATGAACATGCTTCAAAACTTGCCATCAAATCTACTATTGGGCCACATAGTACAAACCAATAACACTATAACAATGTTACTAGCATTCAGTTTAATTGGCACCAGAAAATGAATTACATCAATGTTACTAGCATTCACAAA
This sequence comes from Vicia villosa, assembly GCF_029867415.1. Classification (NCBI taxonomy): domain Eukaryota; kingdom Viridiplantae; phylum Streptophyta; class Magnoliopsida; order Fabales; family Fabaceae; genus Vicia; species Vicia villosa. The sequence goes on from NC_081181.1 coordinate 10,108,581, forward strand.
ATTTGTACCAACCAATAACACTAACAAGATGATTAAAATCTGTAAAACCAATAACACTATAACAAAATTTGTAAAACAGTAAAACTATAACAAGATGCTTAAAATCTGTAAAACCAATAACACTAATAAAATCAGTTTTTCACTATTCGAGTAAACACTTAATGTGATCCCTGCACTTGTTCATCCATGATAACCATACAATTTCAGAAATTCAGTGATAATTCAGTTTCTTAATGTGATCCCTATACAGTTTCTAATTCTTGATAATTCAGTTTCTAATTCAGTGCCCTATACACTTGATAATTCAGTGCCCTAATACAGTTTCTAATTTCAGAAAACACTTGATAATTCAGTGCCCTATACAGTGCCATATGCTGCAATTTTTGTAGTTTAGAGTATACCTGTTCGCAATGCAGAATATGAGTTGATGCAGACGAATGTGGATCAGCAGGAGCAGCAGTAGAACTAATGGAACAACCCATAGCACTTGCCATCAAATTAGAGATCTCGTCGTCGCTCATATGTGGGTTTTGTTGCTTCATCATTGTCTTAAATAGCGCCTTCATACCATCCATCTCCCTCTTCATGCCAGCCACTTCATCATTATGCTGCCTTTTAATAACCAGAATTTCTTCTTTTCTTTTAAGCATGGTAGGTGTTATTGTTCTTCCATAGCAACGAACTCGTCCAGATTTTTCTTTCCCAAACAAGGAGTTAAATGTCTCAGATTCAGTTGAATTCTGAACTGATTCTTGAAGCTTAGACTAATTAAAAAATATTCACATTAGAAAATATTCACATTAGAAAAATAAATGATCAAAGGCAAATGTTGATTAAAGGCATAATCTGCCTGGCTTACAATTACACTTGAAGTTTCCTCATCTGGCTGTTTTCCTTTTCGACTTTGTCGAGTCTCAATGAACATCTCTGCCTGGCTAACTTCCTTTCTGTCCTCTTTCTTAGCACGCTACATTGGTTGATAATAAACACATCAAAATATGAATCACTCAACCAATACATAATTGTAAATTGAAGGATGTATAAACACCCTACCAGTTTTGCACGAATCCTCGCAAAGTTTGTTGGGCCCATCCGATGCATATACTTTTGCTTAGCTCTGTTCACAGCATTGATTTTGCTAATTTTCTACATTCAGAAACAGCAAAATTAGGGACAGCAAATGTTAAATTACATAATTAAATATTAGGGACAGCATTGATCAATTGCTAATTGTTATCTTACTTGGATGTTATTGTTCTTCCAATAGGATATCAATTGCTTGAAATGAACTTCAGGTACGGTCTGGGGACGATGCTTCAATCTTTCACTCATAGTAGTGTACTTTAAAAAACAACTCTTTTTGAGATCTTTCTTGAAACGCCTCCAAGCATCATTAATGCCAGAGAAAACCGCTCTACTTCCATTTTCAGGGATAATGAATTTATCCTACAACGAAAAAGGAAATTAGTGACAAGTAAATAAGGAACACAACTTATATTTAGATTCACACAGTGACAAATTCCCACTTACAGTGACAAATTCCCATATACGGTCCTTGTTTGCTTTCTTCAAAGCTTTGAAGTTAGTATAAACTAAGGGACACAAGTCTGAATTCCTTGCGACAGTGCCAAGGAAACAACTCAAATCTGTCACGGTTCGATCATTGGGTCCAATAGGTTCTCCATCATCGTCTAAGACAACCTCTTCACGATCCGCACTCTTTCTAGCATGGATTTTCAAACATTTAGTTGGTCCACGTGTCCTTTTCTTACTTGCCCCTGTGTTAGATAAAATATAATTAGCATGGGATATAAATTTGAATGAAACAATAATAAAGAATAATGCATGACACGAAGCTTAGTACGTACCTTCAGTTTGTTTACTTCCATTTTGCTGAGTGTTTTCTTCTTCACCCATCATATTTTCTTCTTCCTCAAGATTCTCACATTCATCTTCTTCACTATTTTCCCCATTTTCTTTGAGGAATTCTTCAACTGATGTCGATTTACACAATGGGCTTCGTTTTGTCTTCTTCAAGCCACTTCCTTGCTCTGTCCCGGAATTTCCATCAACTTCTATCATTGCCCTTTTCATACGATTCTGGTTTGACCTTGAATCAATAGTGTCAGCCACCCGTTTCTCCTTAGGTTGCTGCTTTGAACTTGAAGGATTCTACTTTGCACTTGAAGGACGTTGCTGATTCGCACTTGAAGGACGTTTCTGATTCGCACTTGAAGCTTGTTGCTTAGCACTTGAAACTTGTTGCTTAGCACTTGAAACTTGTTGTTTAGCACTTGAAACTTGTTGCTGCTTTGCACTTCCTTGTTGCTGCTTTGCACTTGAAGGATTCTGCTTATCATTTCCTTGTTGCTGCCTGGTCCTTGAATCAACAATTTCAGGCCCTGTTTTTTTAGTAAGTTGCTGCCTGGTCCTTGAAGCAATTTCAGGCCCTGTTTTGGGATTCACTTGCTGCATGGTCCTTGAATCAGTACATTCAGCCCCTACTTTTCTGGGAGTTGTCTGCCTTGTCCTCATTTTGGTTGGATAAAACACATCGGCCGAACTATCAATCCTTGAAGCAGCATTTTCAAACTTAGATAAGTTGAATAGTTCCCTAGATGCATGCACAAAAGGAGGTCGGATGCCTACTTTACTAGGTCCTTCACGGTTATTATTATTTACCATCTCGCATTTGATATCATACTTCTTAGCCAATTTAGCACTGGATCTAAATAGAGGCAACCGAAAATTGGCGGTAACTTGTTCACCCTTTTGTGCGGCAGCCGTCTTCTTTTGCAAGTTTGAAACCTTCTTCATTTTCTGTTAACATGGAAAATATTAAAAGAAACAAAGTTTAACTAATCAGCACTAATTTGCAATAGTCAAACAGTTAACAATAACTCACAAATTACTGGACATGAAGATAAATTACATATGATTCAAAACATAGTGGATTTACAAAAACAGAAATGAAATAGATTCAACACATAGTGGATTCAACACATAGTGGATTTACAAAAACAGAAACGAAATAGATTCAACACATCCATTCAGTTACATCAGAAATTCTAATGATATTGTCATTCTCCTAATGAATACATCTCATTAAACCATTACATGAAAAGTTCAAATGGAAAATAAAAAAGAAATGTATTACACCAGAAATGAAATAGATTGACATTAGTCCATGAAATCAAATAGGGTATCATCATAATCAAAATCCTCTCCATCACTTTCAGCTTCATTCATTTCATAAGGTGTTTCAGCTATTGTTGCAGGTATGTCTTCCCTAACCCAATTTAATTCACCATCACCATCACTATTTTCTCCACTTCCAGCTTGTAAGTTTGACGGGTCAGCAATGTTAAAGAAATCTCGTGGAACTGTTTGCAGAGCATAATGCCGGTTTGGATCAAAAGGGTCTTGGACATAGTAACATTGATGAACTTCAGAAGGTAGCACAAATGGATCATTCTGATAAATTTTCTTATTGAAACGCACACAAGTAAGTCCGTATTTGTAATTTATCTTAAAGTTGAAATTTCCATAGTAGTATAACTCAATTATATCAACAATGGTTCCATAATATGTGATGGGTTCTATGCTAGGATTTCCATCCTTGGAGCTAGCGAAACTTGAAGTTAGTGAAACTAAAGTTACGCCAGAATTTTGAGTTTTGCGATTTGTATCTCGTTTTCTAGTATGGAACCTATATCCCTTAATGACATAACTTGGATACCTCTTTGCAACAAAATTAGGACATCTAGAAAGTTTTTCAAGTTGTAATGGCACATCATCATTCTGGGCACGAGTTTTAAACCATTCACTAAATTCTTTACTTTGACTTTTGGCCTTGGTCCACTTCCTTTTGTTAGTGTTTGAATTAACACTTTGATCATGCTCACTACAAAAGTCAACGAATTATATGTTAACATATCTCTAATCTTAGGATTAGTAGATAAATACATAGGAGAAAAAATAGTTATTGTACTACCTGATGTAAATTTGAACTTCATTGCAATTGAATAAGATGTATCGATGGGCATCATCCTTTGATTTCACATCAATATGAAAGGGTTTGCCTGCCCCCCCTAAAGGACGACCGGTAGTTGTAAAGTAATCATCTGGATCTGTTTCAAGTGAATCGGTAACATCATAATTCCGACTCTTCCTATTAAACCTTGTATCTACATTGCTATGCAAATACCTTGAGCAAAATGTTATGGCTTCTTCAGCCAGATACCCTTTGGCAATAGAACCTTCAGGATAAGCTCTATTGCGGACATAGTTCTTAAGTTTACACAAGTATCTTTCGGTGGGATACATCCATCGAAATTGAACAGGACCACCCAATCTAACTTCATTTACCAGGTGAATAGGCAAGTGAACCATTATGTCAAAGAAACTTGGAGGAAATATCATCTCCAACTGACAAAGTATCTCTGCAATCTCATTTTCTAGGTAATCTAAATCTTCCACTTGTATAACTTTCTGACATAGAGAGCGGAAAAAGGAACCAAGACGAATTAGTGAGGTTGCCACCTCCTTGGGCATTGTGCTTCTTACTGCGATTTGCAACAAATAGTGTAACATGAAATGCGCATCATGGCTCTTGTAACCAGATATTTTTTTGTCACCAACTTGTACACATTTTCAAATATTTGATGCAGTCCCATCTAGTAACTTGGCAGCCTTTATAACTCCACAAAAAATTGACTTCTCGTGCGGAGTCATTGAGAAACACGCTTTTGCAAACTCTGAACGTCCTCCACCAATCTCCCTTGGATGAAGTCTTTCTCTAATTCCCATTTCTTGCAAATCATAACGGGCTTTAATATGATCTTTTGTCTTCCCCATGATGTCCAAAAGAGTTCCAACAATACTATCAAATATGTTTTTTTCAATGTGCATTACATCTAAGTTATGGCGCAATGTATTTTGAGCCCAGTAAGGCAACTCAAAAAAAATTGACCTCTTCTTCCACGGGCCATCAAGTTTCTTCTTTTTCTTCTCAAATTCATTATTGAAATCTTTTAAGAGTTCAAGAATTTCTGCCCCGTTTAACATGGATGGTGCAGTCCTATGTTCTTCTTCTCCGTTAAATGATTTGACACCGTCTCTCCAAGAATGAGTTCTTGGTAAAAAGGTACGGTGGGCCATATAACACATCTTATGACTGTGTTTGAGGTATAACGAATTGGTGTTAGATTTACAACAAGCACACGCCAATTTTCCTTTGGTGCTCCATCCCGACAACATAGCATAAGCAGGGTAGTCACTAATTGTCCACAGAAGAGCTGCACACATTTGAAAAGTTTGATTCATTGAAGAATCATATGTCTCTATGCCGGATTCCCATAACTCCTTTAGCTCCTCTATCAGTGGTTGGAGGTAAACATCGATATCGTTGCCTGGAGATTTTGGTCCAGGAATCAACAATGACAACATTGTATATTTAGGTTTCATGGACAGCCAAGGTGGTGTGTTGTATACCATCATCAAGACAGGCCATGTACGATGAGATAAGCTCATGGTCCTAAATGGATTAAAACCATCACTCGTTAAGCCAAGTCTTACATTGCGGGACTCACTAGAAAAATCTGGATGAAGCTCATCAAAGTCCTTCCACGCTTTACCATCAGCAGGATGCCTGAATTTTCCATCCTTTGAGCGCTCTTCTTCATGCCATCTCATTGACTCAGCTGTCTTTGAACACATGGACAACCTTTGTAGTCTAGGAATCAACGGAAAGTGCCTCAAAACTTTTGCAGGAACTCTACAGTCATTTTTTGGTTGCTAAGACTCGCATCCTTCAGTTGCAGCATTTTGTTTCTACTGTGAAGCTTCACAAATAGTGTAAGAATTTTCCTTTTCATGCTCCTTCCAAAATAGCATGCAATCGTTTGGGCATGCATCTATCTTCTTATAATCAAGGCCTAAACCACTTATCATGGCTTTTGTCTTGTAAATGATTCCGGAATGTTCAAATCAGGTATTGCTTCTTTCAATAATTCTAATAGGGCAGTGAATGACGTATTGCTCCAGCCGTGGAGACATTTCAACAAGTAGAGTCGAATCGTGAATGATAACGAAGAGAAGTCTTTGCATCCAGGGTACGGTTCTTGTTCCGCCTCTTTAATCAAACTGTAAAACGTTCTAGCCTCGTCATTGGGACCTTCATCAACTCCGTGTGCTTCTGCCCTATCTCCATATATGTCATGCAATAAGCCAGGAATGTCATCATGTGATCCCTCTTGATCTTCCATCCCATCACCAATTTCCATAGACCTTTGTAGTTTCTCCCCATGGTGCAACCAAACGTCATAACCGTCTAGAAAACCTTTGGCTATTAGGTGATCCCTAATAATATCCCTGGTTTTCCAATATATATTTTTACACTTAGCACAAGGGCATAGAAGTTCACCTCCTTGAGGTCTTCCATTAGTGAAGGCAAAGTCTAAAAATCGAGTAACACCGTTGATGTACTCTTGACTAAACCACGGTAATTTAGTCCACTCTTTGTCCATCACTTGATAATCTATATATTTGAAACACAACACATAACACATTCAAAACACATAACACATTCAAAACTGAATTCATACAAAAAAATGTACTAACAGTACCAAAACATGTGCTGAGCAACCAAAAAATTACTGGGACATTATTATTGTATATAAATGGAATTAAACTACACAAGCCAGGGACAGAATCTTTGCAAGAATTATTGTATATACATTATATACCTAATATACAACTAATTAGGTAAGAAAAACACTAACATGATTACTGATTTATAAAAATCATTTTTAGACGGCAACGGAATTATATAATCATATACATATGAATCAAAACATTCCATGAGATATACTACCACGTATTAAAATTTATGTGGTGAAGCCTAAAAGAACACAAATTGTTACCTTAAAACAGAGAAATGGAGTCACACACAAATAAAATGCAGTTGTCGCTTTCCTTCGTCTCCTTTGAGGGAATTGAGCTGTATCAATAACAAAAAGAAATCAATAACCACACTGCAGCTATGCTATGCAACTTAATAATACACAAAATTAGATTTTTAAAATTCATAACAGAGTCACACAAATTCACTAACAGATTTATAAAATCAATAGCCCTGTGTTTGAAACAAACAAATGTTGCCTTTTAAGTAATCTTCAGTAGCAGTTACACACAAATACCAGAAGGAGGATTTCATGTTTTTTATAATATTTTCTTTCTCTTTCTGCTACATTCACTAAATATAAATAAGAAACTTCCACAGCTTCATGATTTTTAGTTTACATACTGATAGAAACTTACAGTATGTAAACTGAATGGCCACTTAAGAGCAAGAAGTGTACATACAATAGCACAAACTATATATATATATCAGATACCGAAACTTAAAGTAGACATTTCAATAATTGAATTGTTCTACGCCAAAGAAAAACAACAACTAATTACAACATAAGCGACACTTCCTTACGAGATGCACGAACATTAATAGGACCCAATATAAGTTGATGCAAGAAAATTTAAGAAAACAAACTACTAAGTAGTAGCATGAACAGCAGCCACAATAGTAGTGGCACATCAGTTCATCAAATCAAGTCACAAAAACATACAATCAGTTTTAACATTGAATCCTAAAGTTATGTATTGTGGATTGAAAGTAGTTACTAGTTAGTCCCAAATCCCAAGCCAAGAATCAGTTATATCATTCTAGCAAGATTAGTTTTGCCAAAAAATCCCTTTTCTACTTAAAGGTCATCAAACACAAATCATTCCGCTACAAAGTACATGTCAAAATCAACTCTAGCAAGATCTAATCCAACACAGAGGAAAGCAGCAGCAAACACAAATCTAAGTGAGCTCAGAAACTAGTTAGAACACTGACCTTAGTGCCAAAAGGACCTTCTGGATGATCTGTTTCAAGAATATTCCTCCCCTAAACAAACAAACAAAGAATACATAATTACAAACTTCCTTCAAATGAATAATCTATAGTATATTGCAGCATAATAGAGTTTCAGAGTAAAATTCATAAATTATCTTACACATACACATATCATAATAACAAGAATTTCTTCTAATAATCACAAGAAATTCAATTCAATTCATGATATTAAGCATAACTAGCATTCTGATTTCGTCCCAAACAGAAAATCAATTTTAGATTTAACAATACTAACAGTCAAATAACGGAAATAGCAGTTAACTTGAATCTAACATACTTTCTCAACCTAAAATCCAGATCAGTTTTCAACCCTAACAAAATCTAACCTAAATCACCATAACAAAATCTAACATAAACTCAGTGCCTCTCTCAGTTTCAAATCACCATAACAAAATCTAACATAAATAACAACAACAGATATAACAATGCAGAGATTAGGTCAAAATGATGCCCTCAGTAGATTAGGTCAAAACAAAACATGCATCAAATCACACTATCCAAACATCAGTAGTAGAATTTGTTTAAACATAGATTAGGTCAAAAAGAAACCCTACCGTATTAGCCTCCAGAAGCTTTGGTACCTCACATGCAAAACAAAATATATATTAGGTAAAAAAAATCAGAGGAGACGAGGGAAGATGAGGAACACGAACAGAGAAGAGAATCGTACCCAGATAATCGTATGCAGATGAATAGAGGAAGCCTCCAGAAGCTTTGGTACCTCAACTGCAAAACAAAATATATATTAGGTCCAAACAAAATCAGAGGAGACGATAGAGAAGATGAGGAACACGAACAGAGAATCATGAGATGAAGAGAGTTAGGGTTCGTGAGATGAAGAGAGTTAGGATTCGTGAGATGAAGAGGGTCAGGGTTCGTGAGATGATTGAGGTTAGTGAGATGAAGGTGAAGCAGAGATGAAAGCAGAGATGAAGATGAAAAATCTAACCTGTAGGCGATGGAGGTGGCAGCAGCGGCGGAGCGGCGAAGCGAGATGGAGTTTTCAGATAGTTTTGGGAGATGGAGTTTTTAGATAGTGTGCGTGTTTTTGTTCATATGGCTCGTTTCAATGCCTTTGTTCTTTCATTTATTTTCTTTTTTTTAATTAAAAAAAATAGAAAAGAAAATATTAAAAGATAGAGGGAAACTAAAAAAAAAGGAGGGAACTTTTGGAGGGTTTTTTTTGGGGTTTTGGCCACAGTTTGAACTGAAAATTATAGGCCTCGGTTTCTTAGTTGCGGCTTAAAATATCTACCGTTATATAACCGTGGCAATTGAAGTACAGGCCACAGTTTTACACTCCGGATTCAATATTCTATAACATACGTCTACGCTTTGATAACCATGGCCAAATCATATATGTGGCCATAGTTTCTGAGCTGTGGACAATTTTAGCGTGACCGTAGGCCAAATTTCTAGTAGTGTTATCATTGTTATTAACTAGTTTGTGATAATATCAACTCAAACAAGACAAACAATTTTTTATCACTAATAATGAATGAAAAATCAAAGCTATAACCATTTATGTTGCTTCCTGGTTTAACAAAATTATTGTGGACATGTTATAAATTTGATTATTATCCTCTAGGATATTGTGTTATTATGTCTTGACAGTATTTATTTAGCTTTTCTTTCTTAGTTGATTCTTTACCAAATCATTGAGATTTATTAGGAGAGTATTTTTTTTTTCAGTCTTAACGGTTCTGTTTGCCTTTTCTTTTTTCGGATTATATTTTATCACACATTATGCCTTTAACTTATAGATGATTTTAATATTTTAGACATTATGGTGGATCTAAATAACATCTTCATGTCTTTACCTTGAGAAAGATTACTATATTACTAGATCATTTTAGTTGAGAAGTTTCTATGCGTTAATTAAAAATGTATGTATTCATATTTCATCAAAAATCTACAAAGTATCAATTCCTTCAACATAATACAGACAGCATATATTATAGAGAAGAAATTACTCATACAATCAAAATAATAATAACAACAATACGAACCAAAACGAAGCCATATTAATTAACAAACTAATTTGGCATATAAAATGCTAAATTTAGATAACTATGCTAGTAAACCTTGAGAGCATAAGCTTGAAGAATAGGCAATCAACTCTTATATAAACTCACAGTAGAGTGCAGAAACATTGTAAAGTACTCATACGAAACATGAAACAAATTCAAACAGCTGATACATTGTAAACTCTTAGAAGGTATTATTGTCAATAATGACTTATGTTATAGACACTTATATTCATTCTAGTTACTTTGGAGGAGGGAAGAAAATGGCATCTCCAGTTCTCTTAGAACGAAACAGTTTCTCAGTTTCAGCATCTACATTGAAAGCAGCCTGCAGAACTGTAGATGATAATGCCTTCCACACCGAAGAACTTCCAGCCATGTGTGTAAAGATGGGATTAGGAGTAGTGATGATAGAAAACCACTCCATTCCCTTGGGGTCACAAATCTTGGAGACGACGAAAAACCTTGGGACAATGAACAAATTTCCAGCCTTCAAAGTAGTCTCCAAAACCCTCTTGCCATCAACACCAACAACTTGAACGCGTCCGCTTCCCCTAACAACATAAGTAACCTGGAAAGCAGAATCGCAAGAGAATCCAGGCGAGCACATGGCATTTCCATCAAGCCTCACAAGGTCAGCTCCTAGACCAACCTCACCAACCAAAGGAAGGTTTTTGGTGTTCAAAACAACAACCCTTCCGCCATTCTTAACATCGACATCCAATGGTGCCTCTAGACAATTCAAGACCATACCTTTCCTGTCTCCATCTTTAGGCTCAGGAAGACTGATGCTTCCGTCAAGCTTCACAATCCCTTTCCCGGTTTGTTTCCCAACAAGGGTCTTCACATTGGTCTCGTCCAAGTCCCAAGCTCTTCCCACAAACTCAGTCGAAAATCCGGTAAAGATTCCATTAGGACCAGTTAGGAAAAAATCAGTGAACTCACCAGCCTTATGTGCTTTTGAAGTATCTCCAAGAAACAAAATAACCAACTCAGTGTCCTCTTTGTTAAACCACCATGTCACAACACCAAAAGGAAGTGCTAAAGCATCACCAGTCTTAATTGCAAGAACCTTCTCTTCTGATTCAGGTTGCACAATTCCAGCAACTCCACTTCCTTGAAGAACATATGCAACTTTGGAAGAATCAGAGTACCGAGGAGTGGCAAAACCGTTCTTCTCAAGAGCTAACTTGGCAGCACCAATGTTACCTTCACGCAGCATAGGAAGTTCAGATGGTGACCAACTGTAATACGATCCACCATTGTCACCGTACACTTTCTTCGACAATTTTGGAGTGAGATCAATATCCATAGCAATTAGCAACAAATATGAACAAAATCAGAGAGAAAAGGAAAGAAAGTTTTGATGATAGAGAGAGAATGTGTGTGCTTGCTTATATAGGAAATTGAAAGCGTAACAGAATGTAATTAGATTTATTGGTTATCGCTACAAATACTCTTTACCGGTAATTACGAAATAGTACTTTGAGATTAAGTAACTAAAAACTCTTTTTTAGAAAAAATTAACAAAAACATGAGTAATATAAACGCAGCACAAACAGAAAACTAAAAACACTAGAAAAATAACCATCTTTCTCAAATTAATGACATCGAAAGAATAATTATTAATTAAAAATGGTTCACATTATACTAATATAAAATATATCAGAAATAAGGATATTCTCAAATTTGAACCGTCCGATCTATTGTTTAAAAAAATATTAAAAGTTAAATTTATGTGAATTTTTATAAAAGATGAGTCATTTTTATAGATTTACTTAATAAATATTAAACCGACTAAATCGGCCCGATTTATTCGCCAAACTGAGTTAATAGAATCTGTCAAAAACTAAAATTTTATCGGTTGAAATTGGGTTGGGACCGCAATGTACACTAAATTTAAGTTTTGGACCTGAAGCCGATCTGAACCAACCAATTTTTCAGCCCTAATAATGCATAATTAATCATAACCTCTATTTTTCTGCAGCAAATCATATATCAACTGAGTGAATATGTTTTTACTTCTACAATAAGTATTATATATAGATAGCTCTTATCTTGTTTAAGCAATTATTTGTGCAACCATACTCAACTCTTTGTAATAATTTGTCTATAAATGAACAACTTTTCATATTAAGGCTATTATACTACCTTTTAATATATTATGGCGTCTTCTTCTTCCACCAAAGTATCCATGAAGCTTCTTATCGACACAAAGAATAACAAAGTTCTCTTTGATGAAGCTTCAAAACCTGTCATAGACTTTCTCTTCAACTTGCTATGCTTACCTATTGGTACTGTAGTTAAGCTTCTAAGTTCAAATAACATGGTAGGTAGCTTAGGAAATCTCTATCAAAGTGTTGAAAATCTGAACCAGAATTACATGCAACCATTTCAAACCAAGGATGTTCTCTTAAACCCAAAAGCTCAAAGCTCTTCCACTCAAATCTCAGGCTTCCTTACTCGTAACCATGCCAAAGAAAACAAAGATGAAGAAATAAAGTTGTTCATGTGTCCAAATAAGTGTAAGTTTGAGGTGACAAAAGATAACACAACTTTATGCACTAGTTCTGTCAATATTCACTCTCCTTTTATGGCTCCTGCCTATTCTTCTTGCTCAAACTTTATGAGCAGTGAAGTTCATTATATTGGAAATAAGAAGGTTGCTGAAAAAAAAAGGTTTTTCCAATAACAAGAGTGGTTTTGTGAAAGATGTTATAACCTTTATGGTGATGGATGATTTGGTGATTCATGCAATGTCAACAATATCAAGCATCACACTGTTAACCAAGTTCAATATCAAGGAAATTGGTACTTTGCAAGAAAAGATCGTTGAAATGGGAATGAATATGCTTCTAACCCATCTGTTGTCTGTCTCGCTATGTTTGATCGCTGGAATGTGTAATACCCTACCAATATGTGTCTAAAATCATATCACCAGAATACTAATAACTGGTATTGAGTACATACAAAAGTCAGAAATAATAACATAAGATGTATACATTTCAAAATCATCTCGAAGATGGATACAATGAAAATGTCTACATAATGATAAAGATACACAGCGGAAGAAAAGATCAGGCACGGCCTTCATGATATCCAATCAAAAGCTCTTGATCCAAGCATCTGGCAAAACTCGATATTGCACGGTACCTGAAAAAATAATAAGATGAATGGGGTGAGATTACTAAATCTCAGTGAGTTCCCCAATATTATGGGTCCTCTTGGCTCTACAAGGTACATGCATCAACTACAGATCAATCTAAGATCCTAAGGTTTCCTAGATGTCCAATACAGGAAAGCCTATCAAATCGTAGTACCACAATGGAGTGTCCACTGACCACCCGATTGGATCCTCTGAGAATATATCACATGTTCGGATATTAGGTACATGCTTCCTCCAAAATAGGTCTTCTGTTATTACCTGTCAGCCTTCTCTCGGGAGCTACCCTCAAGGTCTGGTCTTCCGGGTTTACCTGCCTATCTGCTCTCCGAAACAAGACCCAAAAGCATACCTTTTCAATCTACATGGTAAGTAACTCATATGACTATAGAGAACCGTGGAACCGACATTGAATCTCTACAACAATTCAACTCGTCCAATTTCTTGGGTCTAAATCACACATAGGAATTCACCCATAAGGAAACAACAAAAGGAGAAGGTGAGGTACACATCCCTGGGATTTCATCCCCGAAGAATAGCTCATGAACTACGGAGCCGACCCATTCCCAAGACCAAAGCCCGAGAATGCTTGCAATATATATGGCACAGGGGCATCCTTGGAATTTCTTCACAAGAAGTAGCCAACATATATGTAACGTGCCTACTCGCAGTTACTGTGCTTTTGTGTGTCCTTTAACCCCCCGTCTCATACTTACTACATCATTAGATTGTATGATTTCAATGTAGTCGCTTGATAGGGAAAAGTGAAAAGCAACCTATCATCCATTCATATCTCTTGGTCTAGGTATCCTAAGGTTTACCTTACCATATTCATATTTTGTTAATCGACGTACATAAATTACACCAAGTAGTAAGGCCTCCTCGCATTTGGTTTCACAAGGTTAGCTTCACAAGCTATAAGATGCCTACAACCCATTCCATCACCACCCATTCCATGATGCCTACAACCCAGTTGGAGGAAAACTTGGGCACCAAGGTCTTGAGAACAGTTAACTAATCAATTATCTAAGAATTATCTTCTAGTAATCGATGTGAAAGGATATTCACATGGATTTGATTATTACTTAAGAGTATTATAAAGTTGTGGAAGTTTAAGCATTTCGTAGCCCTTTCTGTAAGCTTTCCAATGCCTCTGAGGGCGCCCAATTCCGAGTTACGGAACTCCAGTTATGGTCGAAACAGTAAAGAGATGACTTTCTGTCAGGTGCAATTGATTTGCACTGGTATGCAATCGATTGCTTGCTGAACTAAAAGCGCAGAAAGTAAATTTTTCACAGTGCAATCGATTTGCACTGGTGTGAAATCAATTGCTCATTGAACCAGAGCCAAAAATGACATTCTTCTTGCATAAGATCATATGTAACACATTCTAATCCATCTCAATCCGAACCCTAACATGTGACACTATTCTATAGCAGCATATACATGTATAACACTCCTGTCAACACCAACATGCATCAACAATTTTCTCATTCTAACCCTTGTTCCCAAACATGCAATTCACAAAACCCCAATTCCTACCCCAAGTTCTAACTATGGAACTCACCTTGAAATCATTAGAAATTCGGACTTGATGATTATAATAGAGATGACTACAACTTTGCTCTTCATTCTTGACCATGGTTCATCACTCTAAAGTTTTCAAAGCTTCACACATATGCAAGAACTTGATGAAGATGGTGTTGATTAACCTTGAATCCCTCTTCAATTCCACATGCAACCACTTGATCAAGCAAGATGGACTCTTTCTCCTTCCACTCACGTGTCCTTGTTTCTCCCCATCCTCAAAATTCCGATTTTTCTTTTGTTATAAGGCCTTAATGTTCTTCCCCCAAACAAGTTCTTAAGGGAAAATGACCCAACTGACCTCTAACTAAATAACATTTACCAATGTGCCATTTAGCTTCATCCTAACTAATAACTTTTGATTCCAACTAATCCACTATCTCATTTTTGATAATTTTTTGTGATAAATAAACATGCTTAAATAAATTGGGATGTTACATAATGCATCTCACACTATGAGTAGAAATATCGCACGCATTTTTAACAATGCATAATTCCTGACTCCCTTCAAACTAGTTTTGTTTAGGTTTATTTTCTCTAACATAACGCCTAGAGGAAACTTTCATCATATCTTGTCATGTAGGGATCGCTTTCTGATTCATCGACTTGAAAATGGTCGTCCACTGAATCTTCTTGCAATCATCTTTTGTCATCTAAAAGAATCTCTCATAGCCTTTGAATGTGGTCAGAGTTTTCACATCCCATATGGGAGAATTCTATCTGCTCTGCTTGAATCTACTGAAGTAACTCAGATTCTCCGCAATGCAGAATTTCCGGATAACAATGATATCCTTACTGAAGAAAGCTGTGAAGCGTTTTATGCCTAAGTTTTTTTTTTTTGTAATTTGTTATTCAGTCCTTGTAATTTATCTCTTCAATGAAATTTTCTTCTCTTTTGTCGTATTCATATTTACTTACGTTTGTTTTTATTATTCTGCTCAAATTAAACATATGGAGAAAATGACTTTTATGTAGTATAACACATAAAAATATTTAAAAAGACCAAAATTTGCAAGTTTAACGAATTTTGTGACCTTTATGTAGTATAGCACACTAAAATCTTTCAAAATATCAATGTATGCTAGTTTAACGAACTTCGTGTATTTTATGTATTATAACACACGTAAGTCTTCCAAAATACCAAAGTTTGCAAATTTAACGAACTTCGTTAATTTTATGTAGTATAGCACACAAAATTCTTCAAAAAGACCAAAGTTATGCAAGTTTGACGAACTTCATGACTTTTATGTAGTATACCACACGAAAATCTTGCAAAATACCAAAGTTTACAAATTTAATGAACTTCGTGAATTAGCACACAAAAATCTTCAAAAATACAAATTTTTGCAAGTTTAACGAACTTCGTGACTTCTATATAGTATGCACACAGAAATCTTCAAAAAGACCAAATTTTGTAAGTTTAACGAACTTCGTGAATTTTATGTTGTATAGGACACAAAAATATTCAAAAAGACCAAATTTTACAAGTTTGATGAACTTCGTGACTTTTATGTTGTATAGCTCACGACAATTTTTCAAAATACCAATGTATGCAAGTTTAATGAACTTCTTGTATTTTATGTCGTATAGCACCCAAAAATCTTACAAAATATCAAAGTTTGCAAATTTAACGAACTTCGTGAATTTTAGGTAGTATTGCACACAATAATCTTCAAAATGGCCAAATTTTATAAGTTTGACGAAATTCGTCACTTTTATGTAGTAAACACACGGAAATCTTCAAAAAGACCAAAATTTGCTAGTTTAATAAATTTCGTGACTTTTCTGTAGTAATATCTATGTAAGAAAGTTTAACAAAACTCGTGTATTTTATGTAGTATAACACTCTAAAATCTTCCAAAATACCAAAGTTTGCAAATTTAACGAACTTCGTGACTTTTATGTAGTATAGCACACGGAAATCTTTAAAAAAACCAAATTTTGTAAGTTTAACGAACTTCATGAATTTTATGTTGTATAGGACACAATAATATTCAAAAAGACCAAATTTTGCAAGTTTGATGAATTTCGTGACTTTTATGTAGTATAGCACACAAAAATCTTCAAATAGACCAAATTTTATAAGTTTGACGTACTTCGTGACTTTTGTGTTGTAAAACATACAGAAATCTTCAAAAAGACCAAAATTTGCTAGTTTAACAAATTTCGTGACTTTTATGTAGTAATATCTATGTAAGCATGTTTACGAAATTCATGTATTTCATGAAGTATAGCACTAGAAAACTTCCAAAATACCAAATTTTGCAAATTTAACGAACTTTGTGAATTTTATATAGTCTAGCACACAAAAATCTTCAAAAAGACCAAAATTTGCAATTTTGACGAGCTTCGTGACTTTCATATAGTATAACACATAAAAATCTTTAAAAAGACCAAAATCTGCAAGTTTAACAAACGTCGTGTATTTTATGTATTACAACACCAAAAAATCTACCAAAATATAAAAGTTTGCAAATTTAACGAACTTCGTGAACTTTATGTAGTATAGCACAAAAAAATCGTCAAAAAGACCAAAATTAGCAAGTTTAACGTGTTAGAACAAGAATTGTTCTGATCAATATTCTGTGTTTTGATGATAACATTATGTATGAATTTTGTATAAGATAATGTGGTACTCTAATCCTTTGCATTTTCCATTTCAGGAAATATATAAAGAGTATGCACAAATCAGCGCTCAGAAGCAAGTGAATCAGAAGGCTCTGGATGGCTTCATCAGAACATGCTTTGGCAAGACATTAGAAGATGGTCATGCAGAATCAGAACATGAACTCGAAAGCATCAGAAGAATAAAAGTCAGAAGAACAAGCTCTGAAGTTATGATGGTATCACGCTCAAGCTCTTCAAAGTCAGAAGACAGAAGATGCTCTGCACCAAAGCTGATGACTCTGATATTCAAACGTTGTTATCTACAAAATCTGAGTCCAGAAGAAAGTACAAGATGAAAGGATGAAACGTCTAATCTCTGGCTGACACTTTAGAATCTCCAAAAGGCAAAGTCAGTAAAAGCAGCATAAGCAAGGCTCGAGGTAGTTGACAAAAGTGTGAAACATTAAATGCATCATTGTACTATTCACACGAAGCATTAAATGCTCCCAACTGTCATTTCCTCTCAACGCCTATAAATAGAAGTTCTGATCAGAAGCAAAATAGAACACTTGTGATCCGCTGCCGCTCGTGGGTCAAAAACGAGTTAATTTTATAAAACAGTAGTACAACAGTAACGGTAACTCGTGTATCGTCTCTCAAGGATTCCTATTCTTATTAACCGAATGTAAGTCGAATTTGGGGTGGGGGGGTTGGTTTGGTTTCGATTAAACAAAAAAAGTGATTATGAAAAAGTGATTATCAAATAAGCTGAAAAGTCGAATTACTGATTCGGTTCCTATCTATCATCGATTAAGCAATATTAATCTCCTAAGCGGATAATCTATTCCTATTCGCCTACAAACTCATTGACAAGCGCGAAGATTATTGTACGATGTATAATCCTAATATCCGAATTAAGCAAACGGAGTTAAGCTTCACGAATTAAGCAAACATGATAAATCATACACGGTATTGAATTAAGCAAACAGTAACGTGTTTATTTGTTACGGTCATACAATCAATCGAATTGAATCAAAATACTCTATGAAATTCGAATTAAGCATTCAAGAACATAGAACAAAATTGAAAGGAATAAATACTAGATTAACATTAAAATAATCTCAAGGTTGGAACTTGAATACAGCAATTCGACAGGATTTGGTTAGTTCTCCATAGAAATTGTACCAAGCTTCAAAATCCTGAAAAGTGACAATGATCAACAGTATTTTCGTGGCTGCCTAACCTAAGGGACAATAGCACAACCCGTTTCACAACCGAACCGGGTCAAAAACAAAACCCAGGCCCATTACTAATTGACCCGAAACTTAACTAAAACTAGTACTGCAACTTCAATGAATTTTCCGGCCCTTCTACATTCCAATTCTGACTTCGACTCCAACATAAGAATTGTAGCTCTTTCTCTTAGATTTCCGTCGATTATTAGAACGCCTCAATCGGACTCCTGGAACTCCAGTTATGATCGTTTCCGTGAAGACTGCTAAAGCTGAAAATTAAATACGAAAATCAAATAACAATAAAAATAAATTAAAATATAAAAATATTATAAAATACAAAAATAAAACAAGCAAACTAGGAATGGCAACAGGGCGGGTCGGGGACGGCTTTTACCTCCCCCAAACCCGAATTCCCAATCAATCCCCGTTACCCGCCCCAAACCCAAAATTTGCAAGCTTAACGAGCTTGTCACTTTTATGTAGTATAGCACACAAAAATCTTCTAAACGACCAAAATTTGCAAGTTTAACAAACTGAAGGATAGAAAAACACTTAGAAAGGGGGGGTTTGAATAAGTGTAGTCTTAAAAACTTGAACGATAAAAATAAATTGCACAGTTATTTTTATCCTGGTTCGTTGTTAACTAAACTACTCCAGTCCACCCCCACAGAGTGATTTACCTCACTTGAGGATTTAATCCAGTAATCGCACGGATTACAATGGTTTTCCACTTAGTCCGCAACTAAGTCTTCTTGAGTATTCTGATCACAACTTGATCACTCCAGGAACAACTACTTAGATACGCTCTAAGACTTTCTAGAGTTTCCTGATCAACACGATCACTCTAGTTACAACTGCTTAGATAACCTCTAAGACTTCCTAGAGTATTCTGATCAACACGATCACTCTAGTTCCTTACAACTTAATGTAATCAATTCTAAGAGTATTACAAATGCTTCTGAAAAGCTATAATCACAACTGTGATATTTCTCTTAACGTTTAAGCTTAATCTCACTAATATATTACAACAGCAATGTAGTGAGCTTTGATGAAAATGAAGTTTCTGAGCTTTGAATTGAACAGCGTTTCAGCAAGTCTTTCAGAATAATTTCGTTCAGAATCGTTAACCTTGCTTCTCATCAGAACTTCATATTTATAGGCGTTTGAGAAGATGACTGTTGGGCGCATTTAATGCTTTGCGTGTTCCGTACAGCATTGCATTTAATGTTTCACGCTTTTGTCAACTACCTCGAGCCTTGTTCACGTTGTGTCTACTGACGTTGCCTTTAATAGCTTCCAACGTTCCTTTTGTCAGTCAGCGTAGCCTGCCACTTGTACTTTCTTCTGATCTGATGTTTGAATATAATATTTGAATATCATCAGAGTCAAACAGCTTGGTGCAAAGCATCTTCTTGTCTTCTGACCTTGAAGTGCTTCTAAGCGTGATACCATGAGAACTTCAGTGCTTCTGATCTCAAGTTCTTCTGATGCTTCCATAGACCCATGTTCTGATTCTGCCTTGATCATCTTCTGATGTCTTGCTAGACCATGTTCTGATGTTGCATGCTGAACCTTCTGAGACAAATCTTCTGAGTGCTGATTTGTGCATACTCTTTATATATTTCCTAAAAGGGAAATTGCAATGTATTAGAGTACCACATTATCTCACACAAAATTCATATCCTTGTTATCATCAAAACTAAGAATATTGATCAGAACAAATCTTGTTCTAACAATCTCCCCCTTTTTGATGATGACAAAAACATATATAAATGATATGAATTTGCGATCAGAAAGAGCAGACGGCTAAAGACAAATTACACAGCTATAGCATAAGCATGTGAATATGTCTCCCCCTGAGATTAACAATCTCCCCCTGAGATGAATAATCTCCCCCTGAAATAAATACTCGAAGAACATTAATAATAAAAGACTTCCCTGATTATTTCGGTAGAGACGATCACATAAGCTTCTGTCTTTTGATAATTCATAGCTTCTGACTTCTGCTTCCATTGGACAGCTTCAGAACTTGAATTTCTTTAGATCCCTAGAACACTCACAGCTTCTGATTCCTGCTTCCATTTAGGACAGCTTCAGAACTTGAATTTCTTTGATCTTCAGAACATTCACAGCTTCTGATTTCTGCTTCCATTTAGGACAGCTTCAGAACTTGAATTTCTTTGATCTTCAGAACATTCACAGCTTCTGATTCCTGCTTCCATTTAGGACAGCTTCAGAACTTGAGTTTTCTGGATCTTTAGAACATTCACAGCTTCTGATTTCTGCTTCCCTCGGATAGCTTCAGAGCTTTGAATTTCTTCTTACATCACTTCATGCTAGATTGTATCAGAACATTGTTGAATGTACCAGAGCATCATCAGAGCATCTCTACATCCTGAAATGTTACAGAACAAAACTAAACGACAAAAGTCAGCATGAATGAGTTAGAACATAAAATGTGTATCAGAACACAAAATATGTATCAGGGCCATATAAGCCATATAGAATATATCAGATCCAATAGACAATGTATCAGAGAAAATAGTGTAATATCCTAATTTTATTCCAAGAGATTTACTAATAGGAAATTTCATTTAGTTGAGATAACTAAGTGGCATCATGGGAAATAAAGTCTAGTTGGGGGGTATTGTGGTCATTGCACCTAACACTAAGACTTAAGGGGTTGTTTGGCTGAGTTCATTACCTTGTCTTTGGAACAAAACAGAATTTTGTGGAGGGAGAAGAAAGAACGTGAAACAAGGGAGAAAGAAGAAGAGAACCCATATCAAAACTTCATCATTCACCTTGCATGTTTAGAGGATCATCATCTCAGCTCTAATCCATCTTCAAGCAACCTGATAGCAGCTTCTTCTCTTCTGATTTCAGGTGAGTCTCATAGATAGAGACTTTGAGGAAAATTTTGGGGTTTATGTCAATGTTAGGGATTAAGGGATTGAGAGTATGTGTTCTATAATCCTTATTCATGCATGTTTTAGACTTTATTTAGTAGTAATTCGTGTATGTACTATTCCCATGCCTTATTACTCCATCAAGAGTGATTGCATGTGAAATTTTGGGGTTTGGGGAACTCAAATGCGTTTCTGCATTTTTGCTGATTTTGCAGAGTTCGCTGCAGCGAACTTTCATTCGCTGTAGCGAATGATTCGCTGTAGCGAATGATTCGCTGTAGCGAACTGTGTAGCGAATAAACCTGGGAGTTGAATTGATTTATTCGGTGTAGCGAACTTTCCTTCGCTGTAGCGAATCGGGGCTTCGCTGGAGTTCGCTGTAGCGAACTGACCTGGATTTGAAGAAGTTTGCTTCTGTTTGAGTTCGCTGTAGCGAACAGAAGTTCGCTGTAGCGAACTAGTCTGATACAGAATTGATATTTCCCCTATTTGAGTGCAGTTTCGTTTCGTATCGGAATCGAAGGCCTCTCATGACTTGTATGGCATTCTAATATGTGTTTTAACTATATAAGACCATGATATGACTGAAATCCCTTGGATATGCTTGTATGTTGTGAAATACAAATTGTATGGATTATATTATGGCACTATTATTATTGATCTCGTTTGTTCCGGTCGAACATTCGAATGTGATTGCTGTGTGATGGCTTATACCGTGCCGTGTGATCTCGGTGATGTGTGTATGCTTGAATCGGAGTAGGCCTAGCTAATAGATGATAAATCGCTTAAGACCACGACTATTGCTGTGTGACCTTTAGTTCGTGCCTTGCTGTGTGGTCTGGGATACCTTGTTGTGTGATCTTGGTATGTCTTACGCGCCTGAGCTACCATTGCGATGCGCTGAGAGGGTCTTTTATGGCGTTCCTCTAGCAGGTAAACATCTGCATGCTTGGTATGGTGAGGTAGTGGTACCATATAGGATGCACTTCTCAGTAAACTCACCTCTAGTGATGTCATGTAGACCATATCACTAGACTTTCGCCCGGTGAGCTCATGTAGTCTTGATGGCGTTTTGTACATTGTAGCGATCACATCTGCGTATAGTGATTGACGGGGCCGTGATGCCATGTAGGCAAATCACCGCTGTAACTCGTCGCGGATAAACCACATAGGATTATTCGTTTCACTTGCGGTGTGCATGTACAAGTCTCTCGACAATGAGGCATGAGAGGTAACTCATCGAGGGTGTGGATTCGTAGTCTATGTAGCAGGCAAGTAACTTACTCCTGGATTCCTCGTACATGGGTACCGGTCTGCATACTTGTTTGTGATGGCGTTGAGCCTGTTGTTGTTGATGCCTTCTTGGATAGTTATGGGACTTCCATTGAAGGTGTACCCTTGTTTGTATTTGTACCTGGCCGTGAGAACAACCTGGATTCCTGGTGAATCTATCTTGTTGCATGTTCCCTGTAGAACTGAGTGAACCCGTAAGATAGGGAGACTCACTGAGATTTAGTAATCTCACCCCATTCCAATTATTCTTTTTACAGGTGGTTCGAGGCAGGATCGTGGAAAGGGTAAGATGGCTTAGCTTCGGGATGGTGTTTCTTGGCGATATGCTCCTTTGTAGTTTATGATCTTTTGTATCTCTATCTTTCGCACTATGGATATGTATTTGTACCAGTTGGAACTCATGTATTTTGGCCATGACAGTTTGGGCTTTTGTACTTGTACTTATACATTATCTATTCCGCTGCTTATGTTTATGATTTTCGAGTACCATTTTAATGCCATATACGTATATCCTAGGCAATGTATGTATGGGGTGTTACAGTTGGTATCAGAGCAGGTCGATTCTCGGCTTTGCCACGAAACATCATAAGTCAGCATAATTCTGCCTCATATGTGTAGTGTCGGCATGATTCCTTATGTCTTACTTATGGCATTAAGCCTGATCAACTTGATCCCGTATGTAGGACAAACAGGAAGATGGCTGAACAACGCAGAGGTCCCGGAAGGCCCAGAACAAGGAATGTGGAGACTGAGCCTGAAAATGAGAATGCGGGTGTGCCTTAGGTGCAGATAATGCAACAGATGCAGTAGCAGAATCAAATGATGATGCAAATGATGCAAGGCATGCAAGGACAACAACCAACCGCTCCTGTTCCTACTCCTCAGGCTGCAGCAGGGCCTGACTTTTGTGCTTTCTTTCGGATGGATCCGCCAGAGTTCTTGGGTGGCTTGGATCCTGTGATTGCTCATGATTGGTTGTACGGCATGGAGATGATATTTCAGGCCATTCAGTGCACAGAAGAAGAGAAGGTGATTTTTGCTGCTCAGAAAAGGAAGGGGCCAACAGGTAGATGGTGGAATACGGAGTCTACGTATTTCACTAACCGAGGGATTCCAAAGGATTGGCAACATTTCAAGACAGCTTTCTTGGAGAAATACTATCCCAACAGTGTGCGTGCTTTGAAGGAGCGTGAGTTTCAGTCCTTCAAACAAGGAAACATGTCGGTGTCTGAATATGCTGAGAAGTTTGAGGACATGGCTGCCTATTCCAGACAAGCAGCTTATGCACCAGATGAGTTGTGGAAGATTGATCAGTTCCTCATGGGGCTGAATGCTGATATTGTACACAGTGTGTCTCAAAGGGAGTTTACCACCTATGCTGAGTGTTTGAGGCAATGCTATGTTGCTGAGAACACGTTGAAGAGAGTTCAAGATGAAAGAGAACAGAATAAGCCGGTTCGTAGGGAACAAGGAAGGTCGGGACAACAATTGAAACCCCGCAATTCTCCAGCTATGAAGAAACAGGTTTATGGGGATCGTTCTAGCCAACCTCCTCAGTGTGGAAAGTGCAATAGGAGGCACTATGGGAATTGCTCATTAGATGCAAAGAAGTGTTTCAAGTATGGAATGACGGGTCACTTTGCGAAGTATTGTACAACCCCAGATGTTCCGGAAAAGACTAAAGGGCGTGTTTACACCTTGGATGCTAGGAAGGCTCAAGGAAACACCAATCTTGTTGCTGGTACGTGTTATGTCAATAATCAGCCCTTGTTTGTTTTAGTAGATTGTGGAGCGACACATTCTTTTATCTCTTATCATTGTGTGCGGAGGCTTGGTTTTGAGACAAGCTTGCTTCCAAATCCTATGGTTATTTCATCGGCTACTGATGATGTAGTAGAAACTCGAGAAATTTGCAAGGAGTGTTCTATTACCTTCAATGGTCGTAGATTCTTGATTGATCTCATTTGTCTACCTCTTAAGAAGATCGATGTAGTACTTGGTATGGACTGGTTGTCAGCTAACTCGGTGTACATCGGTTGTAAAGAGAAGGCTATCTTCATTCATGCTGAGGAGACTACACCAACCGATGCCATTGAACATCTTCTTGAAGGTACAGTTAACATGATCAATTACCTTTTTGCTCAAGAGAAGTCTTTCCTTTTGGTTCTTACGTCAGACTCCAAGGACAAGAAGAGTGTATTGGAGATTCCGGTTGTGTGTGAATTTTCCGATGTATTTCCTGAGGATGTTACTTCTCTTCCGCCGGAAAGGGAAGTTGAATTCTCTATTGATCTTGTTCCGGGTACCGCTCCAGTTTCGATCGCCCCTTATAGGATGTCTCCTGCAGAGCTAAGAGAGTTGAAGAGTCAGCTAGAAGAGTTGTTGGCGAAACACTTCATTCGTCCTAGTGTTTCTCCATGGGGAGCTCCAGTCTTGTTAGTGAAGAAGAAGGATGGTAGTATGAGTTTGTGCATCGACTATCGTCAGCTGAACAAGGTAACTATAAAGAACAAGTATCCTCTACCGCGGATTAATGACCTTTTGGATCAATTGAAAGGAGCCTGGGTGTTCTCGAAGATTGACCTAAGGTCGGGATATCATCAGATTCGGGTTAAGAATTCGGATGCATCTAAAACTGCTTTTAGGACGAGATACGGTCATTACGAGTTCTTGGTTATGCCATTCGGGGTAACCAGTGCTCCTGCCGTCTTTATGGATTACATGAACCGAGTGTTCCAACCGTATTTGGACCAGTTCGTGGTAATCTTCATAGATGACATCTTGATCTACTCTCGGACTATTGAAGAGCACATGGAGCATTTGAGGATTGTGTTGTCGGTTCTTAGAGAAAAGCAGTTATTTGCAAAGTTTAGTTAGTGTGAATTCTGGATGTCCGAAGTTAAGTTTCTTGGACATGTCATATCTGGCGGCGGCGTGGCTGTAGACCCTTCAAAGGTAGAAGCAGTGATAAATTGGGAACGACCCAAGAATGCAACTGAGGTCCGTAGTTTCCTAGGCTTGGCAGGTTACTATCGGAGGTTCATCATGGGATTTTCCAAGCTAGCATTACCTTTGACCAAGCTTACAAGGAAGGAAGTTTCATTCGAATGGAATTCAGAATGTGAGAAGAGTTTTCAGAAACTCAAGGAGAAATTGACTACTGCTCCAGTGTTGGTGATTCCTGATCCAAATCGATCTTACGAAGTGTTCTGTGATGCTTCTAAGAAAGGCTTGGGTGGAGTGTTGATGCAAGACGGACAGGTTGTAGCTTATGCATCTAGACAGTTGAGATCTCATGAAGAGAATTATCCTACTCATGACCTCGAACTCGCTGCAATTGTGTTCGCGCTCAAGGTGTGGCGACATTATTTGTATGGAGTTCACTTTGAGATGTTTAGTGATCACAAGAGTTTGAAGTACCTCTTTGATCAAAAGGAACTTAACATGCGCCAAAGGAGATGGATGGAGTACTTGAAGGACTTTGACTTTGATTTGAAGTACCATCCCGGTAAAGCTAATAAGGTAGCGGATGCCTTGAGTAGAAAAGAGATAAAAGTTGCAGAGCTGATGATGTTGGAGTTTGGCCTTATGGAGAAGTTCAGAAATTTGAACTTACAATTTGAGTGGGCACCAACGGGTGTGTTGATGAGTAACTTGCGTATTGAGAATGAGTTACGGGAAAGGATCCGTCAAGCACAGTGGAATGATGTAGAATTGCAGGCTAAAGCAAACCTTCCAGATTTCGTTCGTACATCTGATGGACTCATTCTTTTTGGACGGAGGATGTGTGTGCCAAATGACGCGGAGTTAGGGAGGTTAATTCTGGACGAGGCTCACAAGAGCAAATTCACCATCCATCCCGGATCGACCAAGATGTATCAAGACTTGAAAGGGAATTTTTGGTGGCCTGGTATGAAGAGAGATGTGGCTGATTATGTAGAGCAGTGCGTGATTTGCCAACAAGTGAAGATAGAGCACCAAAGGCCCGGTGGTATGTTGCAACCATTGGATATTCCTGTTTGGAAATGGGACAGTATATCCATGGACTTTATTGTGGGACTACCACGGGTATTAGGTGGGCATGACTCGATATGGGTGATAGTGGACCGTTTGACTAAGTCCGCGCATTTCCTACCGGTTAAGACAACTCACAAGGTTTCTCACCTTGCGAGGCTTTTTGTAGTGGAGATTGTGAGATTGCACGGTGTACCTTCTAGCATTGTGTCGGATAGAGATCCGAAGTTCACTTCCCGATTTTGGAAAGCTTTTCATCAAGAAATGGGTACAAATCTGAATTTGAGCACTTCTAACCACCCCCAGACAGATGGACAAACAGAAAGGACTATTCAAACCATTGAAGATATGCTGAGGGCATGTATCTTGGAAGTTGGTGGAAGTTGGAAAGATAACTTACCTTTGATAGAATTCGCGTATAACAACAGTTATCATGCGAGTATCGGTATGGCCCCATACGAAGCCTTGTATGGAAGGAAGTGTCGATCACCTTTATGTTGGTCTGAAGTTGGTGAGAAGGGAATTCTTGGACCGGAGATAATTCAAGAAACCACAGAGAAGATTAAGATGATCCGAGATAAGATGAAACAAGCTCAAGATCGACAGAAGAGTTATGCGGACAAACGAAGGAGACCGTTGGAATTTGATGTAGGAGATCATGTGTTCTTGAAGGTGACTCCGAGGTTGAGGTTGAAAGGACCG
Source organism: Vicia villosa (assembly GCF_029867415.1). NCBI lineage: Eukaryota > Viridiplantae > Streptophyta > Magnoliopsida > Fabales > Fabaceae > Vicia > Vicia villosa. Next base: position 10,136,075 of record NC_081181.1, read on the forward strand.
TTTAAGACACGCAAGCTTAGCCCGAGATACGTAGGACCTTATCAGATCATGAGACGGATAGGTGAAGTCGCATACCAGTTAGCGTTGCCTCCTTCACTATCCGGGCTGCATGACGTTTTCCATGTGTCTCAGTTGCGGAAGTTTGTGCCGGAGTCATTTCATCCTATCCTACCAGATACAATTGAAGTAGAACCAGATCTTTCTTTCCAACCGCAACCTCGTATCTTAGAGTATGCTAGCAATTCGTTGAGAAGTAAAGAGATACCTCTCGTGAAGGTGTTGTGGGAAGAGTCGCGTCCTGACGAAGCCACTTGGGAGCTCGAATAAGAGATGCGGGAGTTGTATCCTCACCTGTTCTGGTAAGTTTTCGAATTCGAGGACGAATTCTATTTAAGGGGGGGAGAATGTAATATCCTAATTTTATTTCAAGAGATTTACTAATAGGAAATTGCATTTAGTTGAGATAACTAAGTGGCATCATGGGAAATAAAGTCTAGTTGGGGGGGGGGGGTATTGTGGTCATTGCACCTAACACTAAGACTTAAGGGGTTGTTTGGCTGAGTTCATTACCTTGTCTTTGGAACAAAACAGAATTTTGTGGAGGGAGAAGAAAGAACGTGAAACAAGGGAGAAAGAAGAAGAGAACCCATATCAAAACTTCATCATTCACCTTGCATGTTTAGAAGATCATCATCTCAGCTCTAATCCATCTTCAAGCAACCTGATAGCAGCTTCTTCTCTTCTGATTTCAGGTGAGTCTCATAGATAGAGACTTTGGGGAAAATTTTGGGGTTTATGTCAATGTGATGGATTAAGAGATTGGGAGTATGTGTTCTATAATCCTTATTCATGCATGTTTTAGACTTTATTTAGTAGTAATTCGTGTATGTACTATTCCCATGCCTTATTACTCCATCAAGAGTGATTGCATGTGAAATTTTGGGGTTTGGGGAACTCAAATGCGTTTCTGCATTTTTGCTGATTTTGCAGAGTTCGCTGCAGCGAACTTTCATTCGCTGTAGCGAATGATTCGCTGTAGCGAACTGTGTAGCGAATAAACCTGGGAGTTGAATTGATTTATTCGCTGTAGCGAACTTTCCTTCGCTGTAGCGAATCGGGGCTTCGCTGGAGTTCGCTGTAGCGAACTGACCTAGATTTGAAGAAGTTTGCTTCTGTTTGAGTTCGCTGTAGCGAACTAGTCTGATACAGAATTGATATTTCCCCTATTTGAGTGCAGTTTCGTTTCGTGTCGGAATCGAAGGCCTCTCATGACTTGTATGGCATTCTAATATGTGTTTTAACTATATAAGACCATGATATGACTGAAATCCCTTGGATATGCTTGTATGTTGTGAAATACAAATTGTATGGATTATATTATGGCACTATTATTATTGATCTCGTTTGTTCCGGTCGAACATTCGAATGTGATTGCTGTGTGATGGCTTATACCGTGCTGTGTGATCTCGGTGATGTGTGTATGCTTGAATCGGAGTAGGCCTGGCTAATAGATGATAAATCGCTTAAGACCACAACTATTGCTGTGTGACCTTTAGTTCGTGCCTTGCTGTGTGGTCTGGGATACCTTGCTGTGTGATCTTGGTATGTCTTACGCGCCTGAGCTACCATTGCGATGCGCTGAGAGGGTCTTTTACGGCGTTCCTCTAGCAGGTAAACATCTGCGTGCTTGGTATGGTGAGGTAGTGGTACCATATAGGATGCACTTCTCAGTAAACTCACCTCTAGTGATGTCATGTAGACCATATCACTAGGCTTTCGCCCGGTGAGCTCATGTAGTCTTGATGGCGTTTTGTACATTGTAGCGATCACATCTGCGTATAGTGATTGACGGGGCCGTGATGCCATGTAGGCAAATCACCGTTGTAACTCGTCGCGGATAAACCACATAGGATTATTCGTTTCACTTGCGGTGTGCATGTACAAGTCTCTCGACAATGAGGCATGAGAGGTAACTCATCGAGGGTGTGGATGCGTAGTCTATGTAGCAGGCAAGTAACTTACTCCTGGATTCCTCGTACATGGGTACGGGTCTGCATACTTGTTTGTGATGGCGTTGAGCCTGTTGTTGTTGATGCCTTCTTGGATAGTTATGGGACTTCCATTGAAGGTGTACCCTTGTTTGTATTTGTACCTGGCCGTGAGAAAAACCTGGATTCCCGGTGATTCTATCTTGTTGCATGTTCCCAGTAGAACTGAGTGAACCCGTAATATAGGGAGACTCACTGAGATTTAGTAATCTCACCCCATTCCAATTATTCTTTTTACAGGTGGTTCGAGGCAGGATCGTGGAAAGGGTAAGATGGCTTAGCTTCGGGATGGTGTTTCTTGGCGATATGCTCTTTTGTAGTTTATGATCTTTTGTATCTCTATCTTTCGCACTATGGATATGTATTTGTACCAGTTGGAACTCATGTATTTTGGCCATGACAGTTTGGGTTTTTGTACTTGTACTTATACATTATCTATTCCGCTGCTTATGTTTATGATTTTCGAGTACCATTTTAATGCCATATACGTATATCCTAGGCATTGTATGTATGGGGTGTTACAAATAGACAATGATTTGGATCATATTCTATTATCAGAATTTATGATCATTCTTCCTTCTTGCTTCTGATTCTGAAGCTTCCTAGCACTCAGCTTGCTTCAAGAATCCAAGAGCTTGATTTACTTTGTTGCTTCTTATGTTGATCTTGAATTTTTGATTCCTGCAACAACACAACTTAAAAACATAGAACTTTGCAAGTTCTATTAGTAAATGTAACTGATCAAATCAAATCATTTATCACATATTTCTCCCCCTTTTTGTCATATCATCAAAAACATAAAAGATTCAGATGAAAAAACTAAAAAGAGACACATGGAAGAAATGGATAATTTTCATTTAAGCTCATCAATCCAGAAGTACATGAAGAGAAGGAAGACAAGATGCACAAAAACAGATGCAGCAAAAGCACAAAACAAAACAACAAAGACTCAATCTAAGATGGCCCTAGCCTTGACATGATCTTAGCCAGCATCTCTTGAACCTTATTGTTGTGTCCTTCTTGCCTCTCCATGAAAGCTCTAAACTCAGCATTGACTGAGGTTTGCTCATCCTGTTTCTTCTGAATATCTTCCAGAGTCCTTGCAAGACGAGAAGATGCATCAGAAGAAGCTTCACCGCTTCTATTCACAAGGATGGCATTATGATTTGCAGCTTCTATAGATAAATCATTTGCAGAGTTTTCCTCAACAGGAACTGATTCAGCAACATGATCTTCTACATCTGCTTCTTGCATAGAAGCATCTCCATAATCTGCAGTTGGAATCTCAGAATCTCCATTCTCAAGTGCCTGAAGAATGGCATCTAGATTCTTGGGGGCAGAAGGACCCTCAACTTCTGGTGAGTCAACAACTTTTGGAATGACCAAGCTTGGGTCTTTCTCAGAAGGGTTTTCCCTCAGAAAGTCAAAGAGAGTCTTGAAATCTCCAAGAAGAACTGGATATTGAGGTATCCAGATCACAATCTCCCTGCATGGATTAGCTTCTAATGCAGCAGCCAGCCTTGCTTGTTCCAATTCATCCAAAAAGGGCTTCTCCTCAGCAGCAACACAGTTTCTGAGAGGATGGTAGTACATACCATTATTATCCTTCAGAAGATATCCAGGGGAACTAGGGGCAGCAGCCACTAATCTCTTCTGTACTCCCATTGCTTCTACTTGAAAATCCTTGAGAAATCTTTTCCAAAGATTTCTTGTAGAAACGTCATCCAGACCATTTAGAACAGCATCCTTCAGAAGGTCTAGACTGCTAATTACCTCATATCTGAATAGTTCCAAGCAGGTATAGGGTCCAGGTTCAGGCGGATTGAAGTTGAATTTGTAGTCAGGGTAGAGAAGACAGTAGGGTTGGGATTCTCTGGTAGGTAATGGATGGGATATAGAAGGTGGAGATGCGGTGGATGAGGAAGAAGGGATATCTGAGAGAATGATTGATGAGGGTGGAATATCAGAAGGGATGGATTGAGAAGAGGATGGAGTATTTGTAAAGGGAATTGGTGAGAAAGATTTATCAGAAGGAGTTGGGGGAAGAATACTTAAAGGTGTGGGGTTTAGAATGGGAGAGGAGAAGGATGATGGAGAAGGATTTGGTAAGGTGAAGTTTACTTTTGGTTCAGAAGGAGGTGATTGGGGAGAAGGTTTAGGGACAGAAGGAGGTGGAGTAAAAACCTGCCTGGAGGAGTGTTCAGAAGAAGCATGTGAAGATCTGGTTTTGTGAAAGGAGTCTCTGATCCTTTTATTCCTGCGTTCAGAAGAGCCTACCTTGTCAGGATCATAGGTGACCCTCAACTTCTTGGCTCTCTCAGCCTCATCTTCTTGGGCCTTTCTTTTTAGCCTTGCATGTCGTTCCTTCTTATCCTTCTTCAGAATATCAGCTTTGGACGGGAGTACTCTGCCACGGATCCAAGCAGGATCAACATCTGATTGCTTCCTAACACAATCTTCCAGGTAAAGCTTGACAACTTGATCAAGTTCTTTATGAAACAAGGAGATGAATCCTTCAACAGCAATTCTTCTTGACAGAATGTCAGGAAAGCTTGTGCACACAAAAGGTACATTCTTAATGAGTTCCAGTCTGAACAAATCAACACCATTGAAGATGGGACCTTGAATTACTCCAAGAAAATGCGATGCATTGAGTTTTCTGATGGAGTCCACCACTTTGCTTTCAATCAGAATGTCTGAAATCATCCTTCCGAATGGAATGGTTGTTCTTGGAATATGAGGGTACTTTGCCCTTTCATCTTCTCTTGACTCAAAGATAGAAGTTTTCAGATTCTCAAACAGAATATGAGAGATGTTGATCTCTATCTTTTTGCCAATGCAGAAAAGAGTATACTTGTGAGTCGGACTGATGTAGGAGGAGGAGAGCATCCTTTTTCTATGGTGAAGAGAACCTAGAATAATCTCAGCCCACGCTTTATAAAAAGGCCTTAAGGTGCCCGTGTTATGAGAATCAACTCCAAAAACCGTAGAGATTTGTTTTTCAACTGGAGTCCAGTCAACTGTATTGGGTTGAAGACCATACCAACCTTCTTCATCATCAAGATTGTACAGCTTCCTGATGAGCTTCTCAGTGATAACCACTTCATGCCCTAGCACGAATGAAATGATGGCAGTTGGGGTAACCGTTGCATGTACCCAGAAATCCTTCACAAGTTCAGGATAAATTGGACCAACCAATCTATCAAGATATTTAGACCATCCTTGCTCAAAGATTCTTGCATCACACTGAAAGCCATTTGCTTTAAGGTTGTTGATGTCCACAGCAGATTCACATAGAACTTCCAGTTCTTTCGTGGGTATTAAGCATGTTTTCAATGGAGCATACTCATATTTGCTTAAAAGGATTTGTGTAGAAGTGAGCCTTTCTTTTGAATTTGATGAACAAGAAGATGAGTTCATGATGATAATGCTTTGAGATCAAATCAAAAACTAGGGTTTGAAAAGAAATGCAACGAAGGGGATGCACAAAAGAGAGAGAAAGAGAGAAAAAGAGGGAATGAAGATGAAGCGGGTTATTTAAAAGATTTAAAAAAAATCATTATGCATTTAATGAGAAATGACATTAGGAGAGAGAACACAGTAAATGAAATGATTTAACACAGTTACCTAGGTCGGCGTCTTTTCAACTGCACGCTTTGTACTAACCGTACAGACACGTGTTCATCATCAGAGAGTAGATGACAGCTGTATTATGAATAGACTTTACGCCTACTGATTCTGATCACTGCTTCTGATTTGATCAACTTTCTCTTCTGGGGTCACTTCTTCTAAAGTATGCTAATGTAAGTCTGAATGATCTTCTGATCCATTACTTCTGATATACATAGCTTCTGGAGATTTGCTTCTTGGTTCTGCAGCTTCTGATAAGACAAACTATATCTGCAAAATTCTTAAGCTTCTTTGGTTCTTCAAAACCAAGTTTATCATCAAACCAGATATTGATTGATTCCTCTACAATCAATGTTTCAGTATTGTATACTCTGTAGCCTTTGGAGCATTCAGAATAACCAAGAACGAAACACCATTGCTTTAGAAACAAACTAAACAGATGGTTCCAGAACTAATAAACTTGCTCTTCTGATGTCCTTCAAACTTAACTTCTCCAGCAGATTTAAGTACCAGGACTTGGAGAACAGTCCTTCTTCCCTTCAAGTGTTGAGAACATCTTGAGTCCAGGTGACATGACATGTTGAATGTTGTCTTCTTTGTCACCAAGAGAATCTGCAATAGAAATAGTCTTTTCCTTTGGTACCCACATTTTCTTGGGTCCTTTCTTGTTAGTTCTCCTCAAGTTCTGATTTAACTTGGGTTTAGCAAAATATTTAACAGGAGGAACAGTATGATACTTCTTATTCTGAGTTCCATGATATTTCTTAGGTTGTGTCACATGCTTCTTGGTGTGTGTTATGTTAAAACTTTGTGCATGTGATGTGTGCTTAATATCATGGGAGTGGCCAAATTTAAATTGGTTATACAAAGGCTTGTATGATATTTTCATATCATCAACAGATTCAAGCTTGTATGGGATTTCACCCTCATAACCAATGCCCACTCTATTGTTTCCAGACACAGCATATATCATAGAAGCTAGCTGACTTCTGCCAATACTTCTAGATAAGAACTTCCTGAAACTTAAATCATATTCTTTCAGAATATGATTCAGACTGGGAGTGGATTTTTCTGAATCAGAAGGAGATCCAACATTATTGGATAATTTTAAAACTTTTTCTTTTAATTCAGAATTTTCCAACTCAAGCTTCTTAGTTTCAAATTCAAATTGCCTTTTCAGCTTTTTGTATTTGATACTAAGATGAGCTTTTAATTCAAGAAGCTCTGTTAGAGTGAAAACTAACTCTTCTCTAGATAGTTCAGAAAATACCTCTTCAGAATCTGATTCTGATGTAGATTCTGATCCGTCATCTTCTGTCGCCATCAGCGCACAGTTAGCCTGCTCATCTTCCGAGTCTGATTCATCTTCTGACTCATCCCAGGTTGGCATAAGACCTTTCTTCTTATGAAACTTCTTTTTGAGATTTTCCTTCTGAAGTTTCGGTCACTCATTCTTGTAATGTCCAGGCTCATTGAATTCATAGCACATGACCTTCTTCTTGTCAAATCTTCTGTCATCAGAAGATTCTCCACGTTCAAATCTCTTTGAACTTCTGAAGCCTCTGAACTTCCTTTGCTTGCTCTTCCAGAGTTGGTTTACCCTTCTGGAGATCATGGACAGTTCATCTTCTTCTTCAGATTCTGATTCTTCAGGATCTTCTTCTCTAGCCTGAAAAGCGTTAGTGCATTTTTTGATATTTGATTTTAATGCAATAGACTTACCTTTCTTTTGAGGCTCGTTTGCGTCCAGCTCAATTTCATGGCTTCTCAAGGCACTGATAAGCTCTTCCAAAGAAACTTCATTCAGATTCTTTGCAATCTTGAATGCAGTTACCATTGGACCCCATCTTCTGGGTAAGCTTTTGATAATCTTCTTTACATGATCAGCCTTGGTGTAGCCTTTATCCAGAACTCTCAATCCAGCAGTAAGAGTTTGAAATCTTGAAAACATCTTTTCAATGTCTTCATCATCCTCCATCTTGAAGGCTTCATATTTCTGGATTAGAGCAAGAGCTTTAGTCTCCTTGACTTGAGCATTTCCTTCATGAGTCATTTTCAAGGACTCATATATATCATAGGCAGTTTCCCTGTTAGATATCTTCTCATACTCAGCATGAGAGATAGCATTCAGCAAAATAGTCCTACATTTATGATGATTCTTGAAAAGCTTCTTTTGATCATCATCCATTTCTTGCCTTGTAAGCTTTACGCCAGTAGCTTTAACAGGATGTTTGTAACCATCCATCAGAAGATCCCATAGTTCACCATCTAGACCAAGAAAGTAACTTTCCAGTTTATCTTTTCAGTATTCAAAGTTTTCACCATCAAATACTGGTGGTCTAGTATAACCATTGTTACCGTTGTATTGCTCAGCAGAGCCAGATGTAGATGCAGGTGGATCTGTTGGAATTTGACCAGCCATCTTTTACTGAAGCGTTTTTCTCTTCCTGAATCTTTTCTAAACACGGTTAAGTGCTTGCACCTTAGAACCGGCGCTCTGATACCAATTGAAGGATAGAAAAACACTTAGAAAGGGGGGGGGGGTTTGAATAAGTGTAGTCTTAAAAACTTGAACGATAAAAATAAATTGCACAGTTATTTTTATCCTGGTTCATTGTTAACTAAACTACTCCAGTCCACCCCCACGGAGTGATTTACCTCACCTGAGGATTTAATCCACTAATCGCACGGATTACAATGGTTTTCCACTTAGTCCGCAACTAAGTCTTCTAGAGTATTCTGATCACAACTTTATCACTCCAGGAACAACTACTTAGATACCCTTGTCATACCCCAAAATTTGCCCATACTATTTCTCCTGTTCAAAATCAAATCAAGGTACAAAGTTCAAGTACACCTCCATACAATAAAAAAATGAAGGAGTTATGACTTGCACAATTTTTGCAAAAATTGAGAAAATACGTGAAAAGTCAATTTGAGTAAATTTGATATTTTTTGACTAATGGGCCCATTATTTGGCTTCCAAATAAGCCCATGATATCAAAATAATTCTTTATATCCATTATTTTATTTTTATGATATTTATTTATGTTTATTTTGAATTTTATTCATGTAAACATTAAATAAATTATTAAAAATAGAAAATGAAAGAATTAAATCATATATGCTATTTCAATTGCTTCTAGAAACCAAATATTTGGCCTTGGACAGCAAATGGAGCGTGTGAAATTGGATGAAGATTTGATTGAGACCAAAATAGCAAAATTTCATATGAATCCCAAATCAAACCTCAATCATAGGAATTATGTAGATTTGGTTTAGTTTTGTTAACCTAAATAAATCTCTTATAAGTACATGACTCTCAAAGGCCACAAAAGAAAGAAGAGACGGTTTTGCAGCCAGGGAAGCTTAGTGAAGTTCTCAAAATTTTCAAGAAAACTTTAAGAGTCGGATTCAAGGTTGGAGGAGGATTCAAGGAAAACAAAGCATTCTAATCGTTTCCTTGGTGATTTCTGAACGTGAACCAATTGCCTTCCTCGATTAGAACACGCCGAAACGTACCCTCTCACACTCGTTTTGTTTCGATATGTTCTTGATCTGAATCCATGCATAAACGCATCATGAGCCATGTTTGAGTGTACCATTGTGTTTATTATCTTATTTGCAAGGTTTATGGATTATTTAATTCGAATTGTGTCGCAGGTTAAGAGTTCTGCCATTGTTAGGTTTCATAAGGTCCAAATTGGGGCTTCCCCGTTAGAGGCAAAATCAACTGTAATCGAGGATTCTATGATGCTCAGGGGACGATGTGTGATTGATCTGGCCATTTATCTTCGATTTATTTTGCTGGTATGATGGTTTTTGTTGATCGCAGGTTTCAGCTACAAGAAAAGCCGTAGCAAAATGGCATGGAAATCGTAGCGTTTATCCAGTCCCAACGAAGAAGATGATCCCTCGACGCGCGCGTTTTCGTTTTGAAATATTACTCTTTTTGTTTTTTTTTATATTACCGTGTTTCCATTACATCATCAGCAAGCGAAAGTGGAACTAGTGGTTAAGAGGTGTATTTGCAAAGCAAGGAACCTGGGATCGATTCCTTCTGGCCACATCAATTTTTGCCATTTAAAACAATTGATCAGCAAGCAGATCCGATGCTTCTCTCTCATGCACGCCCACAATACGCACTCGTCTAGGAGCCATTGGATGTTCTCTAAATTCAGATCAGACGTCTCAAGAGGTGCTAGCCCACCATGATCCCTCACAGGCCTACCACATGGAACCAAAAGCTGAGTCATATTTTTTATTTATTTATTATATCAATTACATTATTTTCTTTTTTATTTCTTTCATAATCATTATTATTTATATATATATATATATATATATATTTTTTTTTATCTTTAGTAAATTATTTTATCATAACAAATGACAATTATTTATTTTATCGAAAGTTCGAGTTTTCACAAGTTTATTCCTATGTGTTTTATTATTATTTAAAATTCAAATTTTATTTTCAAATAAACCTTTTTATCAATTAAATAATTAGGATTATATCCAATAATTATTTAATTGACATGTATTGATTCGAACTCTCGACTTTTCTCCGTAACTTTGATATCACTTCAATTAGTTTATTACTCTATTAACCATGGCTAACTTGTGCCCTAATCAGGGTTTGCCACGATCATTCCCTACACTGAAATCTTTCCTTTGTGCATTTTTCAGGGTTTGCTTTTCGAAATTCTTCGACTACGCGCTATACCAATCAAAAAGCTAAGTTTCAATCTTTATTTTATTTATTTATTTAAATATTATTTTACTTTTAATTTATGCTTTATAGATTAAATTAGGATTAATTCTTAAATGCCAATGAATTGTCCATACACTCACTTCCTATTATCTTCTTGCTAATTTCCAGATGTTCAGAGTCAATGCTTCAGGCAACCCCCGACCATCAACCTTCATCAATCGAAGCTAAGTGCCTTTACCCTTTTCTTGTATTTTTACTTTTATTGATTAGGGTTAGCTTCATTCGCCTCCGAACCGATAATGCACTCACCCTATTTTTGCTTTTTGTTTTTGCCACTTTTTCAGGGTTTGTCAATTGCCAAAGCTACGAGTATCGGTAACCCTAAACCCTATCCTCAATTATTACTTGTGTCAAACCTTTTGCTTTATTTTATCCCGCTGGTTTCAATTCCCCTCTCCTCCGCTGGTTACAATTTCCCTTCCCCATTATTATTGTTAATATTAATTATTGTGGTTAGTAATTGTAGGGAGTGCAAGATTGTAATTAACTTAGAATCACTAATTTATAAGATAATATAATTGAATATAACCACGTGATTGGTGCACACACGCACACTTTTGGGTAAACCTCTCTGTTGCCTGTTGCTTGTTGCCTTGTTGCCTTGTGTTTCTTTGCAGAATAGCCAGTCCCTCGAATACGAGGATATCTCAGCCATGTTGCCTCGATTAAAGATCATGGTCCCTAATGATGCTGCCTTCGATACACATGATCTCGACCCTCGGAAGTTGCCTTCGAAAAGGCTGAGGTATCCTCTGGCTGCCTACAAAAAAGGATATTCTGATCCTTCCCTTAGACTACCTGCATCTCTATGGCATGGGTCAGTCTTATGGAGAACGATAACGCGATGACCCTTCAACCTCCAAACGAAAGGCTTCCTGCCATCTTATGGCAAGGATAGACCCTTTCACCCTGAAAGGCTAAAAGAAACCTATCATCTAAGTTTAAGGTAATTGCCCTTAATTGCTTTGCCTTGCTCTAAACCTTTGTTATATTCTTTCTCATAATTATTCAAAAGGGCTACGCTCATTTACGAGCTAAAGTCCCTATCTTTTTCATCTACTTTTCTAAAAAAAAAGAGCAAAGCAATTAAGAGCCCATGGAAAACCATGGATGCAAAGGGTGCCTTACACCATTCCTTTGCATAATTACCCCCCGAACCCTATTTTATTTAAAAGGTTTTTCCTGTTTCTTTTAGCCTTTCTAACTTGTTTGGATAAAATAAAAGTCGGTGGCGACTCATGCTTAACCACGACATTTCGATATAAAAGTCAGTTCACCGTATTACAGAACTGGCGACTCTGCTGGGGATTTTTCGATTGAAAAGAGGGGTTACCTTAAAAGCTTAGGATTCACTTAATTGTTTTCTATTGTTTCCTTTGCTTGCTTTATTTTTCAGGGCTGTTTTGGGAAATAAATGAAGGACGAATCCTATTCCCGGATTCAAGAACACTTAAGATTAGGAGCGGCATAGTCATGGAGACCCCCCTTGTGCATGCTTGGGGTTGGTCAAAATGAAGTTCGCGCTTGAGTTAGACCTCCACTGGTTATTGTGTACCTCTTTTGCATGAGAGAGGTTTACGCATGTATCTTTGGGTGCGCCGGAGCTCAAGGACCTTTAGTCATCTTTAACCCATCCTGACTTTTAGGAACATAGTGGGAGGGCTATTCTTGGTGCATGTCAAGTTATGGTCGCTACCCGATACTACAACTCATATAGGTTTCTTCCTAAAGTATCATTGCGTGGTATGCATGTACCATGTTCGAGGGTGCTTTAGAGGGGGCTGACAATTCTGAGTCACTTGGTAGAACCCGTTGCTGATATCATCCTTATCCTTAGAAACACCTTTGGGGAAGGGTATCTCACATGATCTAAACTCCATGCAAGCCGAGCCTAAGGAAATTGTGTGACTTGTATGACTTGTGTGACTTATGTGACCTGCGTGACTTGTCGGTGTTTGCTACTAACCTTCGTTTCCTTGCAGGTTTTGTTAAAAGGACTTGTTTGTCCTAACTATCTCACACTATGCCTAATGAACTACATTCGCATAACATCATGACATCATAAGCATAACATGATTTAACTAACCCTTTCAAGGATCTTAGGAATTTAGGGCGCATAATTTCAGATGCTCTTATCAAGGACTGAATTCCTATCTAGGGGCAAGAGGATTTATTTTCCTCTGATCACGTACCTTCCAATTCAAAGACACCATACCTATCTAGGGGCAAGAGGATTTATTTTCCTCTAGCCACGTACCTTCAAATTCAGAAGGATCCCGAATCAGAGGCGATGACCCACTCGATATGGTGAGCTTGATTCTCAAAGAGGGGCACTCACAAATGAAAGTCAGATTTCTTCAGACAAAGACGCGACCAAATCATTTTCTAATGTTGCTAACTAAATGCCTAAAGATCCTTGAAAATATTGCATTTGCATTCATAACATCGCATAACAGGTTTCTTACAATAGGTCTCTCATCCTTCCTCGCTGTTTATTTCAGCATCATGAATCTCGAACAATCAGTTAAGGATCTCCAAGCTCAAAACACTGAGTTCCAAGCCTTGATTCTGAATTTGTCCAAGGGGCAAGAAGAGCTAAAAGCCATGCTGACTAAAAAGAAGAAGAAGAAGGGTAAGAAGACTCTGGTGAAAAAGCTTAGACCGATCTTGCAACTCAGGAATGCCGAAGCCTCTAAAGACAGAGATGAGGATGAGCAAGATGATGATGCTAGTATCAAAACTGATGCAAAAAGTAACCATGATTCTGCCAAACTCTCTGAAGAAGAAGAGGACTACCACCATGAGGACGAACATCCCGATGACAAATACAAGATGTTAGAAGAGCGTCTGAGAAGCGTGGCAATTCAGAAGGTACCTGGGCTGGATTTTGAAGAGCTTGGACTCGTTCTTGGGGTCATCATTCCTCCAAAATTCAAAACTCCCGCTTTTGCTAAATATGATGGAGTCTCCTGTCCCAAGATGCACTTGAGGTCTTATGTAAGGAAGATTCAGCCTCACACTGCTGATAAGAGGCTCTGGATCCATTTCTTTCAGGAAAGCTTATCTGGAACTCAACTCGAATGGTACTATCAACTGGAAATTACCAACATCCATACCTGGGAAGATTTGGTTGTTGCCTTCTACCATCAATACCAATACAATGCTGACCTCGCACCGACTCGCATGCAACTACAAAGCATGACTATGGGACCCGAGGAAAGTTTCAAGGAGTATGCTAAAAAATGGAGAGATCTAGATGGAAGAGTCAAACCTTCCTTAGCTGACAGAGAATTGGTCGATATATTTATGAGTACACTGACTGGTCCTTTCTATAGTCATTTGCTGGGAAGTTCATCATCTGGATTCACTGAACTCATACTGATTGGGGAACGTGTCGAGAGTGGCATTCGAAGTGGTAAGATTCAAGTGGCCACATCCTCAGGTACTACAAAGAAGCATTTCAATGGGAGGTCAGATTCCAATGCTGTGTATGGGCAGAAAAGGATAAACCATGATCAATCTATTGGGGAAATTCTGAGCTCCACACCGGCGCCTCAACAGGGTCGTCAAAACAAACAAGATACACCCAGACGTCAATTCACAAAGATCAATACGTCGCTAGCTCAAGCTTTACAACATCTGCTAAAGGCAAATTTGATCACCCTGAGGGATCCTCCTAAGAATCCTAACACCTCTGCTCCTAGTTATAAGCCCAATGCGAGGTGCGCATATCATTCTAATAGTCCTGGACATGATACAGAGAATTGTTGGCCGTTGAAGAACAAGATCCAAGATATGATCGACGCTGGCGAAATTGATTTTGACACCCCTGCAACTCCTAATGTGATCACTGCTCCCATGCCTATTCACAACAAGGTTGCTAATGCTATGGATGGCTAGAAGGATGAACTTTTTAGATCATTAGATTTACTTTCATTTGCAATTTCTATTCCGTTTGTTTAAACATTCGACTTATGATAGACATTATCTGTTTTAATAATTATCATCAGTGCATTGCATATGTTTGTCTTGAATACATTATTTCGTTATCACTCATTTTAAATTGTGTATTTACTTTGCATATGTTTTGTGTTTATTCAACTCCCGCTAAGTTGTAAATCTTTTGAGGGAGGATGACGAAAACGATACTGAAACCTCATACAATATGCTTTTGAACGGACTATGTTGACGATGTACAGGCATTGTTTCAATTCCTAAACAGTGGAGATATAAGGATGCTAATCCCTCTTCAACCCCCTTTGAGCCTAAGAAGTAGAAGTTTCTTTCTTGTACTAATTATCCCTTGATCATAACCTTGGGCAGGGTAGTTCTCAATTTAATTTGGCTGTGCATTCTATTTTAAGAGAATCAGTCAGTATACCTTTCAACAAAGGTTTCAATCACAAGCGTTCATCCGCACACATCAAAGAAGTGTTGGAGATGTCAATCAAAAGCCAATAATGGTTCATCAATCATCAAACAAGGCAGTCAATATCTTTCAAAAAAGAAAAAAAATGAAAAAACATATATACAAAGAAAAGCCTGCTAAGTCAGAAATCAAAAAGATGACTTAGGCAAAACTCAAGGCATCCCGCTGATTGTAAGCTCAAAATAGACAGTTCAGGCAAAAGTTAGGGATATCAAAAAGATGAAAAGAAAGAGAAGTCAATAAATTCTTGAACAATTCAAAGTTGTGACTACCAAAAGGAAGAAGTGACTGCCATCTCAAAAGTACTCTTTGTTTGCGAACCATCAACATTATCAAAGGCGCAAAACCAGAAACCTCTTGGAACCCGAATGCATAAGTTGAATTAACTGAGTTTAGGACTGAAGATCATCACGAAGAGGGGGTGGGTATAAATAATCTTTGAGCCTTTATCCTTTGCTTCTTAAACCGTGAACCAAGCCACGTTACAACCCTTGAAAGTCCTAATTGAAGCATGGTTAGTTCAAAAGCATACTGTCACCAAAAGGGTATCCTGACTCCTTAAGGTTTACCATAAATGCCGAGTTGATGTCCCATTTTTACAAACGGCACGTTGTTATAAATATCATGTTCTTACAAATGTCATGTTTTTACATTTCCTGCTTTAATGTTTTTCAAAAACTCAAGACAAACGTATGCATTGCATCTCATGAATACATTATTAAACATATTCTGCTACATAATTTCAAATGTTAGCAACATAAAGAATTTGCACAGGGTATGACTAATGACTGAAAGTTATCCCGACCAACAAATATTACTTCAAGAAGCAATGTCTCCTACGCATACAAGGGGCATGGCTCGTTTTGCCCAATCAATCTGGGGCAATCAAGTCAAGATTCCAAGAACATCTCAAGAATGCCGATCAGGGGCATGCATCCAAGAAAATCTAAAGCTACTTCTCAACCAACATAAGACATTGTCTTGGGCCTATGATTACTAGGGGAATGTCGCCCGTAGTGCACACCTCATAAAGTCCTCGCGAGTTGAATCTCTTCAAGTTCCTACTAGCTGGGGCAAAGTTATACAAGGCATGTTCAACGCTTCGATCAATATCCATTGGCATGTTCTAATCAACACAAATCCAGGAACGGAAAGTGCTATAATCACTGGGGGCAATATTCAAGGCATTCATGCTTCTCCACAGAGTCCACTTCATAAGATCATATCCCCACAGAGTAATCCTCAAAGAAGATATCCTCAAACATACTCATCCAACAAAAGACATAGCTCCTCAACAGAGTTTACCTCTTCAACATTACCGGTTCCCCGACACCTTTCTCTTCTCCAACATGGGTTACTAATACTTTTTGCCCCCAATCAGGGTACATCAAGTTACTGATCATCCCCAAGCAAGAATCATAAATTCCCAGCTGAGCATCTTCAAGACAAGATCAAACATTAAAATTACAAACAATAGAAGGATTTATTTTCTCAATCAAGATACTCCAAAATAGCATGTTCATACATCATGTATCATAGTAAATTCATACATAACATACATACGCCTCATTGCATAGGCATATTACTCTAATTCATTTCAAAAAATTGCAATGCATGCATCACGACATTGCATGAAACTAATGTTTCTTTTTCAGCCTATTTCTACAATCAAATAAACATTGTCTTCTAGATATAGTGCAGAGATAATCAAGTCAACGATTTAATTCTGACACTCATTCAAGACAGAGATTTGGTTCTGATACTTAATTTTGGATATCTTCCAGAGATAGTTCAGAAATAATCAAGACAGAGATTTAGTTCTGACTTAATTTTGGATATTCTCCGGAGATAGTTCAGAGATAATCAAGACCGAGATTTAATTCTGATACTTAGTTCTGGGTATTCTCCAGAGATAGTTCAGAGATAATCCAAACAAAGATTTAATGCTGATACTTAGTTCCGAGTATTCTCCAGAGATAGTTCAGAGATAATCAAAACGAAGATTTAATTTTGACACTTAATTTTGGATATCTTCCAAAGATAGTTCAGAGATAATCAAGACAGAGATTTAATTTTGACACTTAATTTTGGGTATCTTCCAAAGATAGTTCAGAGATAATCAAGACGAAGATTTAATTCTGA
Organism: Vicia villosa; assembly: GCF_029867415.1. Taxonomy (NCBI): domain Eukaryota; kingdom Viridiplantae; phylum Streptophyta; class Magnoliopsida; order Fabales; family Fabaceae; genus Vicia; species Vicia villosa. Next base: position 10,153,095 of record NC_081181.1, read on the forward strand.
TACTTAATTTTGGATTTCCTCCAAAGATAGTTCAGAAATAATCAAGACGAAGATTTAATTCTGATACTTAATTTTGGATTTCCTCAAAAGATGGTTCAGAAATAATCAAGACGAAGATTTAATTCTGATACTTAATTTTGGGTTTCCTCCAGAGATAGTTCAGAAATAATCAAAACGAAGATTTAATTCTGATACTTAGTTCCGGATATTCTCCAGAGATAGTTTAGAAATAGTCACCCTTCCCAAGTCTAATTCAGTTACTATGAACGGTGCTGACACGATCAATGTCCAACAAACATTTCTCAATATACTAAGCTCATCCTTCGAGCCTAGCACACGGTTTTCCAGACATCATCTGCTGATGCAAACTAAATTCAGACTAACGCATGACTCAATCTATTCTCCAGAAATGATCTAATGTACAGCGTATTCGGGTTCTCAATTCTATCAAGCTCGATGGCATCTTCGAGCCCGTCTCCAAAAAGTCCCTTCACCATCAGCAAGGGCAAATTTCTTGGTATTCTAGTGTTCAATCCTCCTCTACCTTCAGATTCCGACAGGCACACAAGCCAATCTACATCCTCAGGTATAAGAAGATTGAACAGGGGCAGCTGTCATACCCCAAAATTTGCCCATACTATTTCTCCTGTTCAAAATCAAATCAAGGTACAAAGTTCAAGTACACCTCCATACAATAAAAAAATGAAGGAGTTATGACTTGCACAATTTTTGCAAAAATTGAGAAAATACGTGGAAAGTCAATTTGAGTAAATTTGATATTTTTTTGACTAATGGGCCCATTATTTGGCTTCCAAATAAGCCCATGATATCAAAATAATTCTTTATATCCATTATTTTATTTTTATGATATTTATTTATGTTTATTTTGAATTTTATTCATGTAAACATTAAATAAATTATTAAAAATAGAAAATGAAAGAATTAAATCATATATGCTATTTCAATTGCTTCTAGAAACCAAATATTTGGCCTTGGACAGCAAATGGAGCGTGTGAAATTGGATGAAGATTTGATTGAGACCAAAATAGCAAAATTTCATATGAATCCCAAATCAAACCTCAATCATAGGAATTATGTAGATTTGGTTTAGTTTTGTTAACCTAAATAAATCTCTTATAAGTACATGACTCTCAAAGGCCACAAAAGAAAGAAGAGACGGTTTTGCAGCCAGGGAAGCTTAGTGAAGTTCTCAAAATTTTCAAGAAAACTTTAAGAGTCGGATTCAAGGTTGGAGGAGGATTCAAGGAAAACAAAGCATTCTAATCGTTTCCTTGGTGATTTCTGAACGTGAACCAATTGCCTTCCTCGATTAGAACACGCCGAAACGTACCCTCTCACACTCGTTTTGTTTCGATATGTTCTTGATCTGAATCCAAGCATAAACGCATCATGAGCCATGTTTGAGTGTACCATTGTGTTTATTATCTTATTTGCAAGGTTTATGGATTATTTAATTCGAATTGTGTCGCAGGTTAAGAGTTCTGCCATTGTTAGGTTTCATAAGGTCCAAATTGGGGCTTCCCCATTAGAGGCAAAATCAACCGTAATCGAGGATTCTATGATGCTCAGGGGACGATGTGTGATTGATCTGGCCATTTATCTTCGATTTATTTTGCTGGTATGATGGTTTTTGTTGATCGCAGGTTTCAGCTACAAGAAAAGCCGTAGCAAAATGGCATGGAAATCGTAGCGTTTATCCAGTCCCAACGAAGAAGATGATCCCTCGACGCGCGCGTTTTCATTTTGAAATATTACTCTTTTTGTTTTTTTTATATTACCGTGTTTCATTACATCATCAGCAAGCGAAAGTGGAACTAGTGGTTAAGAGGCGTATTTGCAAAGCAAGGAACCTGGGATCGATTCCTTCTGGCCACGTCAATTTTTGCCATTTAAAACAATTGATCTGCAAGAAGATCCGGTGCTTCTCTCTCATGCACGCCCACAATACGCACTCGTCTAGGAGCCATTGGATGTTCTCTAAATTCAGATCAGACGTCTCAAGAGGTGCTAGTCCACCATGATCCCTCACAGGCCTACCACATGGAACCAAAAGCTGAGTCATATTTTTTATTTATTTATTATTTCAATTACATTATTTTCTTTTTTGTTTCTTTCATAATCATTATTATTTATATATATATATATTTTTTTTATCTTTAGTAAATTATTTTATCATAACAAATGACAATTATTTATTTTATCGAAAGTTCGAGTTTTCACAAGTTTATTCCTATGTGTTTTATTATTATTTAAAATTCAAATTTTATTTTCAAATAAACCTTTTTATCAATTAAATAATTAGGATTATATCCAATAATTATTTAATTGACATATATTGATTCGAACTCTCGATTTTTCTCCGTAACTTTGATATCACTTCAATTAGTTTATTACTCTATTAACCATGGCTAACTTGTGCCCTAATCAGGGTTTGCCACGATCATTCCCTACACTGAAATCTTTCCTTTGTGCATTTTTCAGGGTTTGCTTTTTGAAATTCTTCGACTACGCGCTATACCAATCAAAAAGCTAAGTTTCAATCTTTATTTTATTTATTTATTTAAATATTATTTTACTTTTAATTTATGCTTTATAGATTAAATTAGGATTTATTCTTAAATGCCAATGAATTGTCCATACACTCACTTCCTATTATCTTCTTGCTAATTTACAGATGTTCAGAGTCAATGCTTCAGGTAACCCCCGACCATCAACCTTCATCAATCGAAGCTAAGTGTCTTTACCCTTTTCTTTTATTTTTACTTTTATTGATTAGGGTTAGCTTCATTCGCCTCCGAACCGATAATGCACTCACCCTATTTTTGCTTTTTGTTTTTGCCACTTTTTCAGGGTTTGTCAATTGCCAAAGCTACGAGTATCGGTAACCCTAAACCCTATCCTCAATTATTACTTGTGTCAAACCTTTTGCTTTATTTTATCCCGCTGGTTTCAATTCCCCTCTCCTCCGCTGGTTACCATTTCCCTTCCCCATTATTATTGTTAATATTAATTATTGTGGTTAGTAATTGTAGGGAGTGCAAGATTGTAATTAACTTAGAATCACTAATTTATAAGATAATATAATTGAATATAACCACGTGATTGGTGCACACACGCACACTTTTGGGTAAACCTCTCTGTTGCCTGTTGCTTGTTGCCTTGTTGCCTTGTGTTTCTTTGCAGAATAGCCAGTCCCTCGAATACGAGGATATCTCAGCCATGTTGCCTCGATTAAAGATCATGGTCCCTAATGATGCTGCCTTCGATACACATGATCTCGACCCTCGGAAGTTGCCTTCGAAAAGGCTGAGGTATCCTCTGGTTGCCTACAAAAAAGGCTATTCTGATCCTTCCCTTAGACTACCTGCCTCTCTATGGCATGGGTCAGTCTTATGGCGAACGATAACGCGATGACCCTTCAACCTCCAAACGAAAGGCTTCCTGCCATCTTATGGCAAGGATAGAACCTTTCACCCTGAAAGGCTAAAAGAAACCTATCATCTAAGTTTAAGGTAATTGCCCTTAATTGCTTTGCCTTGCTCTAAACCTTTGTTATATTCTTTCTCATAATTCTTCAAAAGGGCTACGCTCATTTACGAGCTAAAGTCCCTATCTTTTTCATCTACTTTTCTAAAAAACAAAGAGAAAAGCAATTAAGAGCCCATGGAAATCCATGGATGCAAAGGGTGCCTTACACCTTCCCTTTGCATAATTACCCCCCGAACCCTATTTTATTTAAAAGGTTTTTCCTGTTTCTTTTAGCCTTTCTAACTTGTTTGGATAAAATAAAAGTCGGTGGCGACTCACGCTTAACCACGACATTTCGATATAAAAGTCAGTTCACCGTATTACAACCCTCTAAGACTTTCTAGAGTTTCCTGATCAACACGATCACTCTAGTTACAACTGCTTAGATAACCTCTTAGACTTCCTAGAGTATTCTGATCAACACGATCACTCTAGTTCCTTACAACTTAATGTAATCAATTCTAAGAGTATTACAAATGCTTCTGAAAAGCTATAATCACAACTGTGATATTTCTCTTAACGTTTAAGCTTAATCTCACTAATATATTACAACAGCAGTGTAGTGAGCTTTGATGAAGATGAAGTTTCTGAGCTTTGAATTGAACAGCGTTTCAGCAAGTCTTTCAGAATAATTTCGTTTAGAATCGTTAACCTTGCTTCTCATCAGAACTTCATATTTATAGGCGTTTGAGAAGATGACCGTTGGGCGCATTTAATGCTTTGAGTGTTCCGTACAGCATTGCATTTAATGTTTCACGCTTTTGTCAACTACCTCGAGCCTTGTTCATGCTGTGTCTACTGACGTTGCCTTTAATAGCTTCCAACGTTCCTTTTGTCAGTCAACGTAGCCTGCCACTTGTACTTTCTTCTGATCTGATGTTTGAATATAATATTTGAATATCATCAGAGTCAAACAGCTTGGTGCAAAGCATCTTCTTGTCTTCTGACCTTGAAGTGCTTATGAGCATGATACCATGAGAACTTCAGTGCTTCTGCTTCTGATCTCAAGTTCTTCTGATGCTTCCATAGACCCATGTTCTGATTCTGCCTTGACCATCTTCTGATGTCTTGCCAGACCATGTTCTGATGTTGCATGCTGAACCTTCTGAGACAAAGCTTCTGAGCGCTGATTTGTGCATACTCTTTATATATTTCCTGAAAGGGAAATTGCAATGTATTAGAGTACCACATTATCTCACACAAAATTCATATCCTTGTTATCATCGAAATTAAGAATATTGATCAGAACAAATCTTGTTCTAACACGAACTTCGTCACTTTTATGTAGTATAGCACACAAAAATCTTCAAAAAGACCAAAATCTGCAAGTTTAACAAACTTCGGGTATTTTATGTATTACAACACCCAAAAAACTACCAAAATATAAAAGTTTGCAAATTTAACGAACTTCGTGAACTTTATGTAGTATAGCACAAAAAAATCTTCAAAAAGACCAAAATTTGCAAGTTTAACGAGCTTTGTGACTTTTATGCAGTATAGCACACAAAAATCTTCAAAACGACCAAAATTTGCAAGTATGAGGAGCTTCGTGACTTTTAATCTAGGTTACAACTCTTCTATATATAGATCATTCTTTTATGTGCTGAGCTTTAAATCGCAACAGAGAGGTTGGTAAAAGTTTGCTACTTGTTCTCCAAGAAATTAGGACTTCAATCCAATCTTTCTATAATGTCTCAAATCAAAGACACCGTGAAAATCTTCTTGATTGAATCCAACTTGGCAAAAATATCAGCATATTGATTTCTTCGAATATTCTGAGCTGATTCAAATATTCCTATAGCAAATAATAACGCTTGATCCTCTTGCCAGATCAGCTTTCTCCAGCCAGGATGTCATGACATCTTCTTCACATGTTGAAGTCTGAATGCTAATTCATATAGCATCTCTTCCAACATGATCTTCCTCAGTATGTTTTAGCAAAATGCATGCCAACAACTAGAAAGCCTTCAACGACCTTCCTTTTAACTGTTGTAATAACTCTTTTTGTGCAAATATTTTTGTATTTACTGAAATACATTTCAGTTTAGTCATAATTAACAGCTATAGTGAAATGTAGTTAGAGTGAAAGGGTTCAAATCCCAGTACCAATAATATTCCATTTATCGTGACAAAATGGGCATGACCATGTATATCACCATAGTTCTTATAAACAATCGTGGTGTAAGGTGCAATAATTTCATTACGGTTCATATTATCAACCATAGTGAAAGGTCTTACATATTTATATATAACAACCCCTCTCTCAAAACAAAACCATAACATCTATCTCATTTGTGTCTCTCATATGGAAATCCCAAACTCATGCAGCGAACTCGTCTTATTCGAAGCGACACCTTCGTTGCATCAAATCTTTGAAGAGTTACCTTTGTCTTAACAATAGTTTATGTTTCAAATTTTTTTATGTATTATTGTTTATGTTTCAATGATTGTTTCATAATGTTTGAACTTTCTGCTCAAGCAACCTAGCAAGAGTCTTCCTTTGCTCAAGCAACCTAGCAAGAGTCTTCCTTTGCTCAAGCAACCTAGCAAGAGACTTCACTAAATTTCTAAACAAACATTTTAGATGATTGGACGACATGATGCACTTGATATACATTCAGAGGTGCACAAATAATACAACACAATAAAATACTTTTAACACTTGAGATTTATAAGATATACAAAGATAATAAATCTCAAGACTATGTGCCTCGTAATAGAAATATAAACAAAAGCTTAGTGTTTTGTTCAGTATTTTTTCCAGTTCATGGTTGTTGGTTCTTCTTCCTTCAAATCTTCTACTCCTTATATAGAGGAATAAAAAGAGTCATTGGAAGATGACTTGCTCAAGTGTTGTCATACCCCAAATTTGTCCTACCCCTTTATTTCTAACTGGCTTAGGCTTTGCATTCATGTACATATGTCACTTAGGTCATGACTCACACTCATGCATTCATATCATTGGTGCTATTCAAAGGCTAGCAAGAAAAGCTCTGTGGCAAAGAATTTTGATCAGAGAATAAGGAGACTGAGATATAATCATGTGGTTCCGTGCTCAAGGAAGCCCTCCTGGACTAGGGTTTTCTCAATCTCAATTCAAGGCATTAGTTGAAGGATACTGGCTAGCAAATCATCTGGTTCCCCAAAACAGGGTTTCTTTGACCAAAGTCAACCAGTTGACTTTCTGGTCAACAGCTAATCAGGAATGGTTTCTATGTGTGAAAAGCTTCTCATGCCGACTATGTGGATGTGTTTGTTCGACTGGATTTGATCGGAGGAGATTTAATCGGGAATTTCATCAATAATCAGGAAAATCAGAACAGTTGACTTTTGGGTCAAAATCAGAAGATTTATCCAAATATTGACTTTTGGTAGAAAATCAGTCAAGAAAAGTCAAAGAACGGATAAAATCAGGGGTTTGACAAAAAGCTGCCAAAAATAGGAAAATGACAAAAATGGAAAGTTCTCATACTTAGAAATTTTTTTGGCACTTCAAAGCTTGGTAAGCAGTCCACTTCATCATCAGTTTACACGTGGTAAACGACATTTTTTGAAGAAATTTCCAACATCAAAGTTGTTCCTCTCATGGAGGAGAACAACTTTGTAGTTGGACTCTTTTTCATTTGAAGATTGTATGAAGAGTTAATTTGGTTTGAAGTTCCTGAAAATCCATTCAGCTTAAGTCATGATCCAAGTCACAAGCCAAGTCATGACCTGGCATTTCATCAAGCACGTGGTATGCCAAATCTCAAGCTAATTTTAGAGCTCTACAAAAATGCCATGGAAGCAAACTTGGTATGCTTCCATTCTGTGCCATGTCCTCTATGTAATGAAACAAGATTTGAGTCATTTGGTTAAGTATTGAATCGATTATGAGGCCCCAAAGTCAGGCCCTTGCCAAGTCGTGCATTGACATATTGCCAAGCAAAATCCTGGGCAGCACGCATGCATTTCATCAAACACGTAATGTGCCATATTTGAAGCCAATCCTAGGGCGATTCAGGAATCTCACAAATGCAAGCCTAGCATGCATTCACTCTCCTCCATGTCCTCTCTCAAACAAGCCACAGGGTGCTCCAAATGGACATATATCAAGCAAGATATGGACCTTTAAAATCCTGCCCTAGATGAGTCATTTTCTGGCTAAGAACAATGTCCAGATGCAAGTCACGCGCGCAGACCATTCAACTATGGCGTACCACATTTCCAATCATTCTGGTGGGCAGTATAGAACTTATCTCTTGATGACCCTAACATGAGTCTTAATCTATTCCGTGCCCTCTTTACAATGGTGTTAACTTTGTGTCATTTGGCCAAACATAGAGGAAGCTACGTGTTCACAAAGTCACTAGGTCAAACTTGTCAGATTGGTGGAACTTGCAGCTTGCTATATCACTATCCACTTGCCATTATAGCCCATGCAAAGACTTGGTTTACCAAAAGTTCAAGGGAATATTACTCCATGTGTATAAGGCTTACGTATTAAGCATAAGAGTCCCACATGTCTCAATGTGGCAAGCCTCACACTCCCCCTCATGCTATATAAGTGGCCATACGCATACCCTCACATTTTTGGGACTCTTTTCTCACTCACTCACTACCCACACTCTCGTTCCTTCCGTTTTTCTCACAGCCACATCTCTCTTCTCCTCTCTCCGATTCTCTCATTCCTCACACACTCCCCAAGAGTTTGTTACAAACCGTAACAAACTCTTCTACCTTCTTCAACCACCACCTACCTCCACTGCAACCTTCAACCTCTACCTCCAACCACCACCAACTTTCTCTTTCCACTACCACAACCTCCATAACTGTTGCTGATCCAAAGCTCTCCGGCTCAACCTGCACCAACACCGATCTCTATCACCACGCCTTCGCAAAACGATTTCTGTCTTCGTCAAATCTTGAGGATTCAAACGAAGCGCTAGTCTCGAGTTTACTTCTCAGCCTCCGCAAGATTCTCCCGCAGCTGCATCCAGCGTCATCATCAAGGTCCAAGAGCTCGTAAGATTCGCTGGAGTTTCACTCAAAACCTTGAGGTAAGTTCTTGGAATCTCTTAGCTTCTTAGATCATAATCAAGAAGTCATACATCATATATATAGTATCCATGTGAATTCTCTGTGGCGCTGGTTTTTACTTCAGAGTAGATGAATTATCCGCTACAAATGTTGTGTCATATATCTGAAATCTGTTTTGCGAACGTTTCCATCATGTATGCGAGATCAGTGTTCGGTCATGAGAGCGCTGTTAGGCTCGGATTGAATTTTGGTGGAGTTTTGTTCATGTTAAGAGCTTAGAAATGTGGCTCGGTTTGTACGATAGGGCTAGAACTGGGCGAATCTAACGCTAGATCTAGAATCTGTGGAAAAATCCGTGTGGACCGATGGTCTTGTTTTTTATTTCTGAAAAACTGCGACGAGCGCCGCCGTGAATCTGGTCGGAGAAGACGACCGGAGCCCTAGCTCCGGCGTCTCTTTTGGTTCTGATGTTTCTCTCCGTTTGCTGAGGTGTCATGCTCGCAATGGTCCGTTTCTCCAATTATTTTGTAGCTTTTGTTTTATTCAAATGATTAGTTGGTGTGCTGGCGCGTTTTGATTGGTTGAATCTATGTCTTTGTCTTTTAGTCACTTAAATCACACTGAACCGATTGATAAATGTGAGATGAGCATCTGTTTGTCACGTGACCACATAACTATCACATAATGAAATTAATAAATGCTGGCACAAATAATGGTTGAAACAATGCACAAAAAAGTGGAAATAAAATGGAAGGCTAGTGAGTGTTGTTGGGCCGCGAATCTGTTGGGCTTAAGAATCTCTTCTGGATTACACCCCTGAATTACTACTGCGTACACGTGTTAGATGTAAATGGGCCTGGGCGCTAGTTCTTCTCACACCCCCGTGCCAGGCCCAGTTTGTTCCTTATAGCTAGTTTTAGTTCATCTAGAATGCTGCTAGTGCACCCCTGGTAGTTTAGACTCTTTTTTATTTTAATTCTGTTTTGCTTTTAACTTTTGTTTCTAATTCCAACTTTAAGTCAAGTAAAAATGCATAAAATCAAATGTTAGTTTTAGGATTAATAAATGGTAGATTTTTTAGGTAATATCGACATTGATCTTTTGACGTCTCCTTCATAAAAACAATAAAAATACTAGTTTAGGCTTATTAGAATGTAGATTCTTTAAATGCAATGTAGACTTGAATTAGAGTTCCCTTAACACCAAAAACTCATAAACAATAGTAGTATTTTTTAGACTATTTTGTACTAATACTTGAATTGTTTCTTCATGTTTGGTACCGTTTCCATGCTATTTTTGTACAAATGTTGTGTGATTATGTTTACCATGTTTTTGGCCATATTTTTGGCCTATGTTGTTAATACCACTTGTATGCTTCTTATAGAATCTACCCCATGTTAACATTAGGATTTAGACTTGTATAGACAACTTAGATTAGAATTTAGGATTAGTTCCCTATTGCATTCTTTTTCTTTTCAACTCTTTAAAACATTAATAAAAGGAAGATGCGAATCACATTAAGCAAGTGATAGAGAAATGAGTGGGATTCATTCCCTAATCTATTTCTCAATCACTTAGTGGCATAGAAACGAGTGGGATTCATTCCCTAATCTGTTTCTCGGTCACTACTTAATGGGAGAGAAACGAGTGGGATTCATTCCCTAATCTGTTTCTCAAACATTAATCAATGGGAGAGAAATGAGTGAGATTCATTCTCTAATCTGTTTCTCAAACATTACATAATGGGATGGAAGCGAGTGGGATTCATTCCCTAATCTGCTTCTCGATCATTATACATTTTATTTGATTCGAATCGTGAAGTAAACTCCCTTAAAAAATACACAACCAAAAACACTTCAAAACACCTAACAATGGTTCAGACTAAAGCAAAGTAGAGAAAGTGGTGAGTGGCCCGGTATTGGGTACTGTTCATCACTCATCTACCCTAAAAGACACAAACCAATCTCTTTCTTCTTCTTAAGGGCATCGTTATCTCCGTTCCATTGCATCCTAGGCTGTCCCCTTGTGCAAGAACGCGAGCGTTGACTCCGCCCAAATAAAAAACACAAAAACAAACAGAAAATCTTTAGCCGAGCTACGGTAACTCTGATTCCTGAAAAGGATACGTAGGCAGCGGGGTAGGGCCCGTGCGAGTACAATTCTTTATTTTCCCTACATTTTGCATTCATTTCGCATTTAGATATAGACATAGTTATACACCCTTTAGATAGAAACAAACATAGGTGGATACCATCGAGTACGATGGGCGCAAGGGGTGCTAATACCTTCCCCTTGCGTAACCGACTCCCGTACCTTGATTCTCTGGTCGCAAGACCTTGTTCCTTCCTTTGTTAGGTTTTCTGATATTCCTTTCCCTTATGGGATAAATATATTGGTGGCGACTCTGTTCATTTTTCGCGAGCGTGCGACAGCTGGCGACTCTGCTGGGGATGTTGCTAGACCTGTTGCTGGTCCATCCTTAGTGAGTCGATCCTAGCCTGCGTTTGTTTGTTTATTTACTGGGTGTTTATTTGTTTTTATGTCTATACCTTGTATATATGTTTGCATGTTTACTTTTCTGCTTGCATATCATGTTTATTTCTGTTTGCACATCATGCATATGGATTATATTCTGTGTTCCTTGGGGTCTTCTGTTCTGTTTTGCAGGTTGGGTGGGATGTTTTATGAGGTAAAAGGCCCAATACCCAGGCCAGAGTGACACATAGGATACCTAGGATAAAGTGGATAGTCATGACGCCAACAGAATGTCAGGTTCTGTTGATTGCGATCATGAGACCCACGACCAGTCGAGGTTCAAATGAGATACCGTTGTTGGCATGTATTTGCGACAATGATGGTATTTCAGGAGAACTGATAACGCTGGAAGCCATTGACCTACCCTGACCTAGACTACACCTGTGAGTGGGGTGGGACATACATGACAGGTACCGTTGGTGACCGTTCTGTTGGTGACTTGTGTCCTTATGGTTTCACTGTGCCTATGTCGGACCTTTGATCCTGCAACGTCCGATCTCATCCAGAGGCCACACACACTTCTCCTATGTGGGGAAACTTCCATTGCATCATTTACATCATGGCATATTTACCTTTCAAAAAAAAAAAGAAAAAGAAAAAAAAAGAAAAGATATGTAAAAAAAAAAAGGAAGAAAGAAAAGAAGTATTATTATTTCTCATGTGCATGCCATTTTTTTCAGGGTATCCAAGGTTATTATCTTCTTCACTTGAAATGGCTAACAACGTGACAGTTACCAAAGAAGTTACTAGGCGCACCTTCACCTGCAGTTTCTTCCGTGAGGATATAACGCCTCTGATTCGTCTGAGTACTTCAGTTACTGGGCAAAACTTGGATGAGTTCAGGAAGACATATGGTCATATCCTACACATGTTAACTTCTCGGGTTGATGAATGGGCTCTCTACACACTTCTTCAGTTCTACGATCCTGAGTTACGATGTTTCACCTTTCCTGATTACCAACTGGCACCAACCCTTGAAGAATATGCTGATATCCTCAAGATTAAGGTTCAACACAGGATTCCTTTTGTATGTGTACCTGAGAAACCGAAAATGGACCGAATTGCTGGTGCTCTTTATTTGAGCATGAAAGATGTTACAGATAACTGGAAGCCTAATGGTGGAACCCACGGATTCTATGTTAAGTTTCTGATGAGGAAAGCTGATGCCCTTGTTATTGAGAAGAAATGGAAAGAATTCAATGCTCTCTTAGCTGTTATGATCTATGGTTTGGTGTTGTTCCCGAATATCCCGAATTTCGTCGATCTTACTGCCATTTGCCTCTTTATGGATCAAAACCCTGTGCCTACTCTCTTGGCAGATACTTATTATGCTGTTCATTCCAGGTATGGGACGAAGGGAGCCGTTGGAGGCTGTTTGCCGTTGTTATACGAGTGGTTCACTTCACACTTGCCTAAAAGTGGACCGTTTGTCACAACAAGAGACTCACAGAAATGGCCTCAAAGGATCATGGGGCTTACGGCGAATGACATCGTTTGGTATCACCTTGGGAAAGGGATAGAGGAAGTTATTACTAGATGTGGTAGTTTTGACAACGTCCCCCTCATAGGAACGAAGGGAGTTATCAATTACAATCCGAGGCTAGCGCTGCGTCAGTTGGGTTTTGCACTGAAGGACAAGCCATTAGACAAGGAAATATTTGAATCTGTTTGCTTTAAGAAAGGGGCCGATCCAGAGGGTCTAGAAAAAGTGAGGAGCGCCTGGAATAGTATTCATACAGATGACCGAACCTCCTTGGGAGGGAAGAATGCCATTGCTAAACAAGCCTACACTGATTGGGTAAAAGATAGAGTCAAGAAGCGCCTATTGCCTTTCCCGAAGGTTAAACCATTGTATGAACAACCACCTGAAGTTTTAACTGCCACCGTGCCAGCTGAAGACTATACCCAGGTACATGTGGAAAACATCCGGTTGCGTGAGAAGAGGGAAGATGCTAAGATAGAGTACTTCTTGGTGAATCAGAAAAGGGCTGAATTAGCACATGAGGTAAAAATGTTGAAAGGAGGATCTTCCAGAGTTCAAAAGAGGACTAGAACTGAAAAGGGTGAAAAGGCTACCACTATCATTGTCGAGGATAACGAGAAGATCATAAAAAAGGCCATAAAAGAGGCAGAATAGAAGCTCAAGCAAAAGTACAGAGAAGACTTGAAGGCCTGCAAGCTCCAGTTAGAAAAAGAGACTAAATATCAGCTGAGGACTATGAAAAAGAAATTGGAAGATGAGATTACTCAGAGAATAGCAGTCGAGACACAGCTGAAGGGAAGTCACCTCCGCTCCGCTCGACTAACAGAAGAGAATGTCAAGCTCAGAGATCAAATGGCAAGTATGGAGAATGCACCTGAGAAGGATTATCTCCCAGAATGTAAAGGATGTGACGAGCTTAGGGAGTGCTGCAAGAAGTTGGATGGGCATTTGTTTCGCAAAGATGAGGTGATTCAAAGCCTTCTTAAAGGAAGAGATCGAGAAGCAACCAAGAAACTGTTTGATGAAACTAAGAAGTGGAGTGACGAGCACTTCAGACAAGGAGGACCTCTGTTCTATGTTCAGATGGATTGATGTTTGAGTTTGTATGTCTCGACCACCACCAGACTTGTTGGATGGGGTCTTTTATTTCCTTTGTTGAACTATCTTGTTGATGTATGGCTTGCCCAAGTTTAAACTTCTGTTATGAATGAAAAAGAACTAGTTTCTCTTGATACTTATCTTTTGTCACGTTGTTAGCTATTCTGGATCAATATTAAATCTTGGATACTCTGAAAATGGCACATCACGTCATACGCACACATGCACTCATACATTCACATTATCACATTGCATTTTTCAGGTTATTGTACAAGAAACTAATTGGGGTCCTTTTCAGCAACAGATTTCTTTCCCGACGACAAAGCTGACTTTCTTACATCCTTACCGCACCAGGAGCAACGAGAGAATCATGGAACAATTTGAACAGAATCAAGCTGCCCTCCGTAGGGATATGGATGTTATGGGGGAAAGAATGGCCCAACTTATGGAGACTCTCCATGCCGTTGTTCAAGGACAGGATGAACTCAGAAAGAGCGTCGCTAGTTTGGTCAAAGATACTCCTACCAATTCTGCTGACGGAGGGGTGAAAACTAAAGAGACTCCTATTAATGAGACACTGAAAGTAGTGGACGACCACCATGAGGTTATTGATCTTGAACATGATCTTACTGCTGAGTTGACTGAGACTGCTAAGATGTACCAAGCTCTCGAAGAACGCCTTAAGGCTGTTGAGGTTGCTAAAACTTCGAGTTTCGACACTGCTGCTATGTGCTTAGTACCTGGGATTGTTATTCCCCCGAAGTTCAAAGTGCCGGATTTTGATAAGTACAAGGGAGTTACCTGCCCAGAGACTCACATTCGCTCCTACTGCCGTAAGATGGCCGCCCATGCTGAGAACGAACCTCTGCTTATGCATTTCTTCCAGGATAGTCTCACTGGAGCTCCGTTGGAGTGGTATATGAAACTCGAGAGGTCTAATGTTAGTACTTGGGGAGAACTTGTTGATGCCTTCTTGAAACAATACCACTACAATACTGCTATGGCTCCTAGCCGTGCACAGCTGCAGAATATGTCACAGAAATCCGAAGAGTCCTTTAAGGAATACGCCCAGAGATGGCGTGAACTTGCTGCTCGAGTTCAACCTCCCTTATTGGACCGAGAATTGATTGATCTGTTTATGGGAACTCTGAAAGGGCCGTATCTTCAGCACATGGTTAGTAATACTTCTCCTTCCTTTTCGGATGTGGTCATCATTGGTGAGAGGGTTGAGAACTGTGTCAAAGCTGGTACCATTCAAGGAGTTACTAATCCTAGCAACTCAAGTGGTAATGGTAAGAAGCCTTATTCTGGGTTTGTGAAGAAGAAGGAAGGTGAGACTAGCACCGCTTCTGTTGACCAAAGCCGAGCTCCTGCATATTCTGCTGTTCCGCCTCCTTATTATCCGATGCCTTATGCTGTTCCTGGTCCATATGTCCCTCAGGCATATGCTGCTGCTCTTCCACAACCATGGATGGCACCCCAACAGCCTTTCGTACCACAACAACAAGCTGCTGCTCCCCAGAATCGTCAACAGAACCCTAGGCCTCAAGGTCAAAGGGGCCCACAAAGAACAAGATTCCAAGATAGGCGTATTGATCCGGTTCCGATGTCATATGCCCAACTCCTCCCTCAGTTGCTTGCTGGTCAATTGGTACAACTCCGTGAACTGGGGCCTCCACCTAGTCCTCTCCCTCCTGGTTATGATGTTAATGCTCGATGTGAATTTCATTCAGGGGCTCCAGGTCATACTATTGAAAAGTGTAGAGCATTCAAGTTGAAGGTTCAGGATCTCCTTGACGAAAAACTTATCTCGTTCGCTCCTACTGGTCCTAATGTGCAGAATAATCCTATGCCTCCTCATGCTGGTACGACCGATGCTATTGAGTTATGTGAGGATCAGATCCTGGTTAATGATGTTAATGAGGTTAGGATGCCGCTAGCAGTTGTCAGAGAGTATCTTATGCAACAAAAGGTTTTGTGTGAACTACATGACTACTGTTTGCAATGTTCTTCTAATCCTGAGGAATGCACTAGGTTGAGAGAGGAAATCCAGAAACTAATGGACGAAGGTGTTCTTAGAGTGGAAAGGGTCGCCCCTGTCGAAGATGTGGCTACTTTAGAGATCCCATACTACCCTGCTGAGATATCAAAGACTCAGGGCACTTCTTTGGTCATTCATGCTCCGAGTACTCCTTTGGTCGTTCAAGCTCCGAGGACTCCATTGGTTATTCAGGTTCCAAATGTTCCTTCGACTCCTTCAACCTCGTCTATTACTCCCTCTCCTGTGAATGATTCTAAGGCTGTTCCTTGGAGTTATAATGCCGTGTATATTCAAGGGAAGAAATATGATTGTCCTCCAGTGGGTAATTCGAGCATCACTAATATTACTGGCACTAGTGGCATTACCCGTAGTGGTCGGATCTTTGCTGCCCCTCCTCCGCTTCCTAAAGAGACCAATAAAGAGGCTAGTACACAAGCAAAAGGAAAGCAAGTTGCTGTTGATCCTCCTGTGACACGTAATGCACAAGATGCCGAGCAACTTTTGAAAATCATTAAGAAAAGTGATTACAAAGTGATTGACCAACTCGATCAGACCCAAGCCAAGATCTCCATCTTGTCTCTCTTGGTACATTCTGAAGCTCATCGTGATGCTCTGATGAAAGTTCTGGCTTCCGCTCACGTAACTCAAGACATTACCGTGCCTCAGTTTGAAGGGGTTGTGACCAACATTGCTGCTGGTAATTGTTTGGGTTTTTCTGATGATGAGCTTCCACCTGAGGGTAGAGCACACAACAAAGCGTTGCATATCTCCGTCAAGTGTCTGGATGCTGTGTTGTCTCGAGTTCTGATTGATACCGGTTCTTCTCTTAATGTGATGCCCAAGACTACTTTGTTTAAGCTGAGTATGGATGGGATTATGATGAGACCATGCACTATGAGTGTCAGAGCGTTTGATGGCTCCAGAAGGTCCGTAGAAGGGGAAATTGATCTGCCTGTTTTGATTGGCCCTCACATGTTCTATATTGCCTTCTATGTCATGGATATAAGTCCTTCATACACTTGCCTCTTGGGTCGTCCTTGGATCCATGCTGCTGGGGCTGTGACATCTACCCTCCATCAGTGTTTGAAATTTGTTGTGAATGACAAGATTGTTGTGATCACTGGTGAAGAGGATTTGATTGTCAATAATCTGGCGTCGTACCGTTATGTTGAAGTGGAGGGAGAGATACAAGAGACACCTTTTCAGGCCTTAGAGATTGTGTCGGTTGATAAACTCCCCGTGGTTGAAAATAAGAAGGAACTCGGAGCACCCCTCTCGTCTCTGAATGATGCTAAGGCCTTCTTAGAAGCTGGTACTCCCCATAGTGCCTGGGGCAAGCTGATTGATGTTCATGAGAAGCGAGACAAGTATGGCCTTGGGTATCAACCATCTTCCTCTACTCAACTCAGCATAATTCCTGGAAAGAAGGTGATTCCCCCCATTTCTCAAGTGTTCGTCAGTGCAAGCACCAATTCTGGAAGTCAGGTTCTCGCCGTGGAGGATGATGATGAAGAAGATCTCTCCGAATTCATTTGCCATGCTGCGCCTGGACAGGAACTCAACAATTGGACTATCTTGGACATCCCTAGAGTCACTTTCATGGAGATGTAATTTTCTTGTTTCGATAAGTCATATGCTTCGCCCTAAGCATTTTGACCACTTGTATAAAGAAGGGCCCCCCATGTTGTTTCAGTTTGTTTAATATTGAATGAAAATCATATCTTCGCATGCAATTACTGTTCCATTTCTTTCATTTTTGTTTTGTTTACTTTAAAAACTTTTTCAAAAATGGCAAAGCTTTTCTTTTCCTTTTTTCTTTTTATGTGTCGCATTCTAAGGCATAAATCATCCATCGTGCAGATCTGGCTCGAATTCCAACAAAAATGATAATGTTACAGTTCCACGTCCTGATATCCTTGAGAATCCAATTGACCAAGCTGATGAGGATAGTGGGGAAGATTGTGAAGTCCCCGAGGAATTGGCAAGACTTTTGAGACAAGAAAAGAAATCTATTCAGCCACATCGGGAAGCCATAGAAATCATCAACCTCGGTACAGAAGAGGCAAAGAGAGAAGTCAAGATAGGTGCCGCTTTGGAAAGTGATGTAAAAAGAAGGTTGATTGAGTTGCTTCGAGAGTATGTTGATATCTTCGCCTGGTCATATGAAGACATGCCTGGTTTAGACACGGATATAGTTATGCACAGGCTACCTCTCAAACCAGAATGTCCGCCTGTAAAACAAAAACCACGAAGAACTCGACCTGATATGGCTTTGAAAATCAAGGAAGAAGTTGAAAAACAGTTGAAGGCTAGTTTCTTATCTGTGTGTGAGTATCCTCCTTGGATTGCAAACATAGTACCCGTTCCTAAGAAGGACGGAAAGGTACGCACGTGTGTTGACTACCGAGATTTGAATAGGGCAAGTCCGAAGGATGATTTCCCTCTGCCTCATATTGATGTGCTAGTCGACAACACTGCTCAGTATTCGGTGTTCTCCTTCATGGATGGTTTTTCTGGCTATAATCAAATAAAAGTGGCTCCTGAAGATATGACCAAGACTACTTTTACCACACCGTGGGGTACGTATTGTTATAAGGTGATGCCTTTTGGTCTTAAGAATGCTGGTGCAACATATCAACGGGCTATGGTGACCCTTTTCCATGATATGATCCATAAGGAGATTGAGGTGTACGTCGATGATATGATTGCAAAATCCCAAACGGAGGAGGAACATTTGGTATACCTTGAGAAATTGTTTGCTCGTTTGCGAAAATTCAAGTTGAGGCTTAATCCAAATAAGTGCACTTTTGGAGTGCGATCTGGAAAGTTACTTGGATTCATTGTGAGTCAACGAGGGATTGAGGTCGACCCTGACAAAGTAAGAGCAATACAGAATATGCCAGAACCAAAGAATGAAAAAGAGGTCTGAGGGTTCCTTGGGAGATTGAATTACATAGCCAGGTTCATTTCTCATCTCACTGACACCTGTGAACCCATCTTCAAACTGCTGCGCAAAAATCAAGATATCCGTTGGGATGATCATTGTCAGGAAGCCTTCGAAAAGATCAAGCAGTACCTCCAAGAGCCACCAATTCTCATGCCTCCGGTTCCTGGGAGGCCACTGCTTATGTACTTAACTGTGCTTGAAGGATCTATGGGGTGTGTGCTGGGCCAACATGACGAGTCTGGTCGAAAAGAGTGCGCCATTTATTACCTGAGCAAAAAGTTTACCGATTGTGAATCCCGCTACTCACTACTCGAGAAAACTTGCTGCGCTTTGGTATGGGCTGCTCGCCGACTGAGGCAGTATATGTTGACTCACACTACTCTATTGATCTCCAAAATGGACCCGATAAATTACATCTTTGAAAAACCGGCTCTTACAGGAAGACTAGCCCGAGGGCAAATGCTTTTATCAGAATATGACATCCAGTATGTCACACAAAAGGCCATCAAAGGAAGTGTCCTTGCAGATCATCTTGCTCATCAGCCATTAGAAGAGTATCAGTCGATGAAGTTTGACTTTCCTGATGAGGATATCATGAAATTAGATGATAATGAAGGACCCGAACCAGGAGAGCGATGGACTCTCACGTTCGATGGTGCATCAAATGCTATGGGCCATGGTATTGGGGCAGTTTTGACTTCTCCTCGTCAAACTCACATCCCTTTCACAGCTAGAATATGCTTTGATTGCACCAACAATGTCGCAGAATACGAAGCTTGCATAATGGGTCTCGAAGCGGCCATTGATATGAGGATCAAGATCCTTGAGGTGTATGGGGATTCTGCCTTGGTTATACATCAAGTGAGAGGTGATTGGGAGACACGACACCCCAATTTAGTCCCTTATAAGGACTATGTCTTGGAGTTGTTGCCGGCTTTCGAGGAAATCACTTTCAATCATATCCCCCAAGAGGAGAATCAATTGGCAGGTGCCTTGGCTACTTTGGCAGCTATGTTCAGAGTTAGTTCCCCAAAAGAAGTGCCAGACATAAGGATCCTCCGTTACAAAGAACCCGCCCATGCGTTCCCTGCTCATTGTCCCACTACTGAAGATGTGTATGATGAAAAGCCATGGTATTATGACATCAAAAGGTATGTTGAGAAGCAAGAGTATCCCGAAGATGCTACGATTGGTGATAAGCGAACGCTTCGAAGGTTAGCATCCAAATTCTTCTTGTCAGGAGACGTCCTGTACAAAAGAAACTATGATTCAGTTTTGCTCAGATGCGTGGATAGACACGAAGCAGAATTGATCATGCGGGAAATTCATGAAGGATCTTTTGGAACTCATTCCAGTGGGCATTCTATGGCCAAAAAGATCTTGCGAGCAGGATATTACTGGATGACGATTGAAAGTGATTGTTATGTGTACGTGAAGAAATGTCACAAATGTCAAGTGTATGCTGACAGAATTCATGTTCCTCCGACTCCTCTGAATGTCCTGACATCGCCTTGGCCCTTTGCTATGTGGGGCATAGACATGATCGGACGGATAGAGCCACAAGCCTCAAATGGACACAGATTTATTCTTGTTGCTATCGACTACTTCACCAAATGGGTTGAAGTCGCTTCTTACAAGAACGTGACCAAGCAAGTCGTTACTCGCTTCATCAAGAAAGAGATCATATGCCGATATGGGATTCCAAACAAGATCATCACTGATAATGGGTCCAATCTTAATAACAAAATGATGGCAGAGTTGTGTAAAGAGTTCAAGATCGAACATCACAATTCATCACCCTATCGGCCAAAGATGAATGGCGCAGTCGAAGCTGCTAACAAGAATATAAAGAAGATT
Source organism: Vicia villosa (assembly GCF_029867415.1). Classification (NCBI taxonomy): domain Eukaryota; kingdom Viridiplantae; phylum Streptophyta; class Magnoliopsida; order Fabales; family Fabaceae; genus Vicia; species Vicia villosa. Next base: position 10,173,624 of record NC_081181.1, read on the forward strand.
GTCCAGAAAATGGTTAGAACGTATAAAGATTGGCATGAGATGTTGCCATTTGCTCTGCATGGCTATAGAACTTCTGTCCGTACTTCAACTGGGGCAACTCCTTTCTCTCTTGTCTACGGCATGGAGGCCGTACTACCTGTCGAAGTGGAAATTCCTTCGTTGAGAGTCTTGATGGACGCCAAACTCGATGAAACAGAATGGGTTCAAACGAGGCTTGATCATCTCAATCTAATTGAGGAAAAACGCTTATCTGCTATCTGCCATGGCCAGTTGTACCAAAAGAGGATCAAGAAAGCGTATGACAAGAAGATTCGGCCTCGAGAATTCCACACAGGTGACCTAGTTGTAAGGAAGATCTTGCCAATTCACACCGATCCAAGGGGCAAATGGACTCCCAACTATGAGGGACCATACATTGTGAAGAAATCATTTTCAGGTGGTGCTTTAATCCTGACGAAGATGGATGGGGAAGACGTTCCGCTTCCAGTCAATTCAGACTCAGTCAAAAAATACTACGCATAAAAGACCCGCTAGGTCGACGTACCTAGGCAAAAATAAGGGCATCCCGGCAAACCAAAAGGGGTTTGGGCAAAAATTAGGGATAAAACAAAAAAGAATAACCCGCTAAGTTGAAAACCCGAAAGGGCGACTTAAGCAAAAAGGGGTATCCCGCTGGATTGAAAACCCGAAAGGGCGATCCAGGCAAAAGTTAGGGATTAAAAGCGAGAGGCTGCAGTCTGAATATCCTTCACAAAGACCATTATACGCCCTTGGCAGAACGGACAGATCAATCCAACCACTATCCTTCTGAAGCAAAGCATTGAGAGGATCGAGGATATGGGAACTGTAGCAATATCAGTTTTAGTGGAAATCCGAGCATTTCTCTTTGCCATTTCGCTCTTTGCGTTTGTATTTTCTTTTTCGCAACTACCTCATTTAGGAGTTGCTTCCTTGTACAGAAACCTGTTCACAGGCATTCCATCAATGAAATAATCTTTTTGATGCAAAAGCTTTCTTTCTTTCTTTTCATTTTTCGCATGCGAGATGTGATCTAATTCGTTATTAAACATTGCATTGAAAACATGGGGAATAATAATCACAAAATCAAAACGAAACATGATCTTACATAAACATAAAAGTGCTCTAAGGGGCGCCATTTGCGTCCAAACGTTGTTTTCCGTGCAGGTTGCAGGTTCTAGTCGTCATCTTGGCTTACGACATGCCACAAAGGTCGTCATCATCCCGCGTGAAAGTTCCAGAGTATAATTCATCAGTACTGGTAAGCATGGAGCACATGAAAAGGTCCATATCCCCCTTCCATATGGCAGACGAAGAGTGGTCTCTCAAAAATTCGTGATTCCCCGAGCAGTATAGGATGTAAAGAAAGTCGAGCAAAGTCACTTCCTCCCCAATAGAGTTATGTTCTAATCCTCCACACAGTTGCCAATAATCTTTGGCACTATGAAGCTTCCAACGCCCACCCACAATGGCATCTCAATATCACAGGCAACGGACCCCAATGATCCTACTCTTCTGTTCCACCGGGGCCTTTATTTGGCACTCTTTGCATATAGAATCCATTGCATACGGCATTGCATCCTCAAAAGCGTAGCATATCCATTACAATGGATCATTACGCCGTAAAAACTCAAACATGCATACAAAGCATAAGCCAGATAATAGGAGCCAATGTTGAATCAGAACAATGACCCATCCTCTCAAGTTGTTACCTGTACAAACTTTGCCTGATATCTGCTATCATACTACAAACACTTCCAACCACGGTGCCGATGCGAGGTATCTTCAATCTCTGATGAGTGTCTGACACAATGTCTTCTTCCGTCCCTCGATGTCGATTCGATGTTGAGTCATAAGATCGCTACGAGATCTTATTCCTATCCAAAGTGTGGAAAATCGCACGAGATTTTCTTTCGATGTTGAGTCATAAGGTCGCTACGAGATCTTATTCCTATCCAAAGTGTGGAAAATCGCACGAGATTTTCTTTCGATGTTGAGTCATAAGGTCGCTACGAGATCTTATTCCTTTCCAAAGTGTAGAAAATCGCACGAGATTTTCTTTCGATGTTGAGTCATAAGGTCGCTACGAGATCTTATTCCTTTCCAAAGTGTAGAAAATCGCACGAGATTTTCTTTCGATGTTGAGTCATAAGATCGCTACGAGATCTTATTCCTTTCCAAAGTGTGGAAAATCGCACGAGATTTTCTTTCGATGTTGAGTCATAAGATTGCTACGAGATCTTATTCCTTTCCAAAGTGTGGAAAATCGCACGAGATTTTCTTTCGATGTTGAGTCATAAGATCGCCACGAGATCTTATCCCCTTTTCTTCTGTTGACGAGTTGATCGCCACGAGATCTTCTTTCGAGGTCGAGTCATAAGATCGCCACGAGATCTTATCCCTTTCAGCCCTGACGTTGAGTCGTAAAAT